>NC_056736.1:78438371-78663371 GCF_019279795.1 Protopterus annectens | reverse complement strand
AGATACACAGAAAGTAACTGCTTTACTTATTCAGAAATATATGGAATGACCAAACATCATAAAATTAAGAAAAAGTGTCATTTTTTTCATTGCAGGGGTTGCCCACGTTGGTGCAGCAGTTAGTGTTGTCGCCTCACAGCAAGAGGTTTTCCAGTTCAATTCTCAGCTGTGTTGCCTTCTGTGCAGAGTCTGCATGTTCTCCCTGTGGTCATGTGGGTTTCCTCTGGGTGCTCTGATGTCCTCCCAAAGACATGCTGTAGGTGGATTGGACACTCTAAATTGGCCCTAGGCATGAGTGCGTGTGTGTGCCTTCCGTGGAAGGTTAGGTGCCAGGCTGGCAACTCGACACTGTAAAACTACACTGCCAATCATGAGCGGACAGGTGATTCACTGTGGCAAACCTTAAGTGGGAAAAGCTGAAAGAAGAAGAAGCTTGCTTTTAACATTTTGTTCATGATGTATTATTCCCATGAGAAAAGGCAAATAACAACTGGCATTTTCAAGACAGACAATATGTTCCTAACTTAAAACAGATATGATTCTATACATTGGGGAAAATAGTGCTTAAAATAGAAAATATTTAATTCTACAAGGTAGATAAACTCTGTATTCAATAGCATGTTTCTAAGTTGAACACATTTGCAACAGGGGCAGATACTCTTTCCCAAAGAAATTAGTATTACATAGCAACTTAGTGTTTATGGATTTTGCAATTTGATCTTTGCTAATGCTAATGTTCTGAGTCAAATGTTAAACTTTCACATACTGAGTGTGACATTTGTTTCATTTTTTTAATTTGTTTGGTTCCATATGCTCATAATCTGTACTTAGTAACATCCCCAAGGAATATCAATTCTCCTGCAAGAATGAATCATACAAAAACATATGCAAGTGAGATAATTTTTCATGCTTTCAGCATGAATTGCACTTTAATGTATTTACACAAATGAAAAAAAAAATTATCCATTTAATGAATGCCTTTTTATGTGAATGAGGAAAACAGTCTTTTTCATCACCATCTTTTTATTAGATATAAGTGAAAGTTGCTGTCATTGTTGCTATCCGTGGAATGCTGTGCCAATAATTAAGTCAGAAAATATTGCACCATAAAGCTTACAAATAAGTCCCTCATGTTCTTTGACTACAAATACAACAAAATGTATATGAAAATGTATTTTCTTTTTACACTTCATATTCTTCATAATAGATCATATAAGTAAAAGCGCAATAATGTGGTACCATTCAGATAAATTATACTTGTATATAAAGGCTGATTTATTTTACTTTGTTAAGCAGGTTTGCCTCACATGGAAGCTTCATCTGAGTGCACAACTGGGGAGAAAAGCTGTGTTCCAGTTACATCACACAATGCCAGTTTTGTTGGCATAGGTGGACAGAACCTTGAGTATGGCCTAGGTGACACAAGTATGACTAGTGACTCAGGTGTGCTTGTCCTGGTGGGGTAGGAAAATGAGTGGAGAAGCTGCATCTATTCACCTTTCACAAGATGGGAAGAGAAGGTTTGTACACCCAGCACCACATAAACTGCACTGATTTCCCCATTGGAGACCTGAGAAACATGCAGAGTGTGCTTATTTTAGGAAAGCTAGTTTGCAGGCTTACATCGCTAACAGAGTGACATTCCCATGGTACTCCCACTGGGCATGCCTGGTTTACTAAGGAACCTAATGGGTAAAAACCATTACGGTGGCCTTAATGATGGCTTCTTTTAGCTGGAATGAATGGGCCAACTAGCTGAGAGAGGGACAATGGCAGCAGGTGGCACTGCAGGGAACAATTAATAGAAAAAAGTTTAAAATCACACAGTACACTGTAACATATTCAGATAAATACAACTGCATGTAACAAGTGGAATATGATGCACAGACCACATTTAACATATGTGAATGTAATTATAATACCCTGCACATTCTCCATTATAACTGCAGCATTCAACACACCATCCAACAAGAATGTTATTAAAGAACTAATTAAAACTGTAAATTAAGGAATATTAAAATGACAGTCATAATACTTATACTGTCTGTATCTAAGTTTTATCATTTGTGAACATTATTAGTAACTATGGCAATTATATCAGGATTTTGAGAGGCTGTTGACATATGCAAATGTAATGCTCAGTAATTATTTACTAATCAGCACAAAGCCGATACTTAAGTCAGTAGTAATGGCCTGACTGCGGTGATCAAGTGCTGTAAGGATTATAGTTTGTGGTGTGACCCATGAGGGGAACACAGAGATAAGACGTGTTAAGGATATAAATGTGTGGGTGGGGAAAAAAAGGGTCTGAGGATGAGGAGAGTGGCAGTGCATTGATAAAGGCTGCTAGTGGCATACTTATCAATCACATATCTGTTCAGATGAAAATCAGATAATGTGAGTGAGATCCATAGAAGGAGAAGAGGAATCTCTAAGTTATATTGCATCTGCATTGTGTTTTGTACCAATATGTTCAACAAATAAGTTTTTAAAAGCAAAATGTTCTGACAGCATCTGATAGTTATACTGTACAGGAAAAACATTCCATATTAAAGGTATACAAACGTATGACTTTAATGGTTTTTACTAAGTTTCAATGAAACCTTTCACGCAATTACTTTTTTCAAAGTCTAACCTATTCTTTTTTTATTACTTTTTCACAGTTTGATTTATACCTTCCTCTTTTACATTTTCTTTTTTGTCATCTGTTCTCCTTCCATGAGTTTTGAAAATAATATTTATTGATAACTGTCAGAATTACTTTTAAGTTACACCAGGCTTATTTTGTTTCTCTAAACCACCAGCCCTTAGCTCGACCAATTTCGTTTTGTAATAGATTTCATGAACTTGCATAATATTTATGTGCTGGGATACATACTTGTGTAATACTAATTGTCTGGCCTATTTCCTCATTATATGGCCACATAATGGAATTTTCATTCATTATATAGCAACAAAACTCAAATCTTAGTAATCACAGCATAAGAAAATATGGGTCTACATCAGAACGACAAAACGCAAACTCTCAGACGCTCACATGAGCGAAAATGCAGAAAATTGATGTTGATATTTTGGGATCGCAGTACAGTGATGATTGGAATATTTGCCCTTTCCTCACTGTAGTGCAATCTCGGAGTAGGAATATATATTTAGCGGGGGTGTGGGGGGTGCAGCCACCCATGATACCAATTTTGAGTTTCTGATTATTCGCTCATGTGAGCGTTTGAGAGTTTGCGTTTCTGTTGTTCTGATATAGACACGAGAATATCCCCAGTATTGAATACACCTAAAATTATTAAACTGATTATAGCATGATACTTTGTACAATATAGAATGGGTGTGAAAAAGAGAAGGATGTGCTCTGACAGGCTTCTATGTAAGCAGAGCATGCAAAGAAGCAAGAGTCTAAGTTAACAAATTGAAAAAAGACCAAACAATTGCCTTACAATACCAAGCAACACAGTGACATAACAACTATAAACCACAACTGACTTTCTGTTATGCAAGTTTGCAGTGGCACAATAACAATGACATTAGCATCACTTCAAGCTCACAGCATCCTGCTGAAATCCATTTGTGCAATATCTACAGAAAGCTTGTCTCAGCAGTATGCAAACAAATTACTTGAGCTCCTAGAGAACAAAGTATACAAAGAAACATGTACACTAGGCTATGAGATATGCAAGACATCACCAAGAGAAATAGTTTGTGTTTCAAAGAAATCAGCAAGTTGGACACTGAACAGCTTCCTGGTCACCATGTCGATCATCACCAGTAGATCGAAAGTTCAGAATATCAAAATTTACTTTCACAAGAGGAAAATAGTGAACTTACTTAAGCATAAAATTGTACTATGTTGAAAGTGATAATACTGAAAAACCAATTGCGCATGTGAGACATCGCTTCCATCTTGTAACTGGAGATCGTGGTGTACTGTACAAACAATGGCTCCATTTGAACAATTTGCTTAACATAAAAAATGTTAAACATTTTTGCAGGAGGGGCAAGCCCCTGCACTCCCTGTGTAGGGAGCTGTGCCCCCATACCCCCTGTTAATTATATATACTAACTATGAGATTGTACTACAGTGGAAAAAATGCTAAACTTAATGATCTTCACTATACCATGATCTGCATTTGAAATCTCCATGGTTCTGAATTCACCCTTTTCTTCTAAGTTGGAAGTCTATTTGAGGTACCTGGATGATATTTTTATTCTGTAGAAGGGTGACTTGGAAGAGTTAAAATCTTTTATGGATTACTTAAATCACTCTACTAATTTCTTAGCATTTACCCATCAATATGCCAAACAGACCATAGACTTTCTTTACATCACATTATGTAAAAACTTTGAGGACCATAGGTATGAATCCAACATATTTAGAAAGAATACTTTTTCAAATGCATATTTGCATTTTGACAGTCAACACCCCATCTGGCAAAAATAGAACTTAGTAAGGGGACAATTAATTAGACTCAGCAGATTGGTTTCTGATGACACACAATTTCAAATAGAGGTTAACATATTGTGTTATATGTTCAGAAACAGGGGTTACCCCAAGAATATGTTGGATGATGGTCGATTTGTTATGGAAATAGGAATTCCTGCTATGGTCCTGTTATTAGACAGTCTAAAGATATGATGGGTGCAAAGAATACCAATAAGCAAATCATCAGTTTGAGTCGTGGTGTGCACTCACAGGCACTAGTTTCACCATACAGTAGAGACGTTCACTCTTTAAAGAATGCTGTTAGTAGTCATTGCTGTACTGTCTTTGGAAGTCTTGCGTTAACCAACAGACTGGGAAAGTATCCCATATTTGTTTTAAAGACATGGGTACCAGAACCATAGAGCGAGGGGGGAGGGGAGCCCCCCCAGTTTTGTAGATCTCAACTGTTACTTCTTTAAGATTTCATTTTCGCGCCTATGACATCAGCTCGCGGCACACGTATTTCCGGGCTTTTGTGAGCGGGAACAGACAGTTTTATTTTAATTAGCTGCTAGTTCAGACATTGCTGCTTAGGATGGAGTTTGTACTGGAATTTAGCTGCTGGTTCAGAACCGGAGTCTGGGATATTTTCAGAGTGAGTAAGATGGTATGTGTGTGTGTGTGTCGCGTGCGCATGCATGCATAAGCGTGTGTGTGTGTGTGTGTGTGTGTGTGTGTGTGTGTGTGTGTGTGTGTGTGTGTGTGTGTGTGTCTGTGTGTCTGTGTGTGCGCCCGTGTGTATGCGTGCATGCGCGAGTGTGCATACATTGCCATGGATACCTAACAAATGATCACTTGCTACTACTAAGACAACTGCATTCCTTATGAACAGTGTATTAATGCTGACTATGATTAATTTGTACAGAGTTTAAAGTACAGTTATTGACATCTATGAAGTACAAAGTGTTTTTCTAAGAGCTTTGGAGTTATCCAAAATTGCTGTGCTTCTGTTTGGAATAGCATAACTTTCTCTTTCTATGTTTGTATCAATGTAAACCTCTATAAATATTCATCATGAGATCACTTTTGCAGTAGCCTAAGTTATATGGGAAGTCTTGCCAAAGACTGGACCTGATGGACATCTTTTTAAGCTTTAGGACACCTTCCTTAGACCCTAATCACTGTATAGCTTGAAGAAAGCAGTTTAAAATCAGTGGCTAGGGCACTGAAATGGTAGAACTTCCTACCATCTGAGTGCACCCTTCACTGCAAGCTTAGAGTTATTGATGGTTAACAAGTGCATCACCATGGCTGCACAGGTAAGTATCTCATTGGGGAATACCTTTCACTTTATCATTTTGATAATTTTACAGAAACCATTTTTTTCTTTCTATAATATTATTTATACTAAACTTAATATTAATAAATCATTTCACCACAGAAAACAAAGTGCAACTAGAGGATTTATTTGCTTTTATATATAAAAATATCAAGTACTTCCTATATTCTGCACTTCTGCTGAGATGCAACATTAAAAGGATTCCTTTTCACAACACTTATGATGCCAGTTATATTGTGAGTTGGCAGGGGCTGGGGCTGGCATGGTGGTTAAGGTGGCTACCTTATAGACACAGGCACAGGACTTGATTCTCACCTTTAATGGAAATGTGATAGACTTAAAATGGCTCACAAAGGCAGTCAGCCTAGTACTTACCTATAAGCCTAGGCAAAATACTGTTCTAGCAACATAATTTAAATGCAAATAGGAAATCCAAGTGAAACTATAAGCAGTTGGAGAAAATATACTTCAGAAGTGCATTGGTTGTCAGAATGACTCCACATACCTGATGAGCACTTACCAAAACCTGAATTCCTGACTGTCTGGAACATTTTCAGACAGATGGAATTTCTAACTGTCAATGTGAAAATATATGCATGTTGTTGTATTATATTGAAGTATGAAACTGGTATGTAAAAATAAATGCAAAAAGTTGTCTGTTGTTTTGAAATGTAATGCAGAGTGGAATGAAATTAAAGCAAGAATGACAACAATGCCATTCAAAGAGGGCAAGAGTTCCAACCACAGAGGATTCATACAACAATGCCATAAAAAATCTGGCCAATGACTTAAATAACATTAAGTTATTATTATATTGATTCAGGCAAGTCAATGGCTAGCAAAACAGAAAATAAAGACAAAAAGAGAAAGGTATTAAATGATGAAATTTAGTCAATTAAACCCAAATAAGCAGCATGGCCAATATGGAAGCAAATGCTTGCATGCCATAGAACTACAGACAAATTAGACACTGAAGGGCATAATGTTTAGATAAAGTATCTGTGCTAATGGTAGACATGGTGAGCCTATTTTGCTGCATTCACATTTATTGAATGGCAGTTCATACTATATGGCATTCTGACAGCAATGCTAAAAAAACATTTTGTGCCCGAATGCTGCATGCTTCAATAAATTAATTCAGTAATGGGGGTAAGTCTGAAGAAAAATGTATTTGTTTGTTTGTTTATTTGTTTGTTTATTTATTTATTTATTTATTCAGTTTGGTAACCAGAATAGAGCACTGATCGAAATGGACCTATTTCAGTCTCAACCCAAACAAGTATAAATGACAGTAGACAAGTAAGATACCAAGAAGTATTATGAATACAAACACAATGTTGTGTGAAGATAGCAATGAATTAATAACATTAATGATAATTACGTACACAGTGGATAGTAGGAAGAGATTGTTAGAGTAAGGAGGGAAGAATAAGAATAAGAAGAGAGACACATAGTGAAGGGATAGCACACAAAGTGCATATGGTAGTAAAAGTAAGGTAAGAGTATACAGAAACTAACTATATACAATATATACAATCAGGAGGTGACATCACTTATTAATGTAGGGAAATATTGAGAGGAAGACAAAGGTGCCTGACTGATGAAGGGGAGGGTAGGGGTTAGGTGATGTATCCAGAGGGAAAGCAAATGCAAATTGACTTTGACTTAGGTAATATGTACATAATGTTAGCCTGTTGGTACACAAGGCAAGGCATGGAGCCCCCCAATTTTACAGATCCCAACTGCTACTTCTTTAAGATTTCATTTTCGTGCCGATGAAGTTAGCTCATGGCACACATATTTCCAGGCTTTTGCGAGTGGGAACAGACAGTTTTTGGGACTGTATTCCCCCATTATTGGCTTTGTTCTGTATTTTTGTGCTAAGAGGTTGAGAGCTGTGGTGAGAAGTGAGAACTGAATTCACTACATGATATGCTACCCATTTAAGTTTATCTTCCTGTTTTTCAAGAAACTGCTGGTTTATCTTAGCGGTATGTTGCTCTGACTGTAATGCAAAGGGCTCTGGGTTTAAAAGTTGGGAATGAAATGCGTGGTGGTAACACATTTTATGCAAGCAACTTTCCAAAATTATAAAAGCAATGTTTAAAATTTGTTCCTGGTTTTTGCCTTTTGCCCATCCCACCCCCACTTGAAAATAAGTTCAAGAAGCTGTGCAACATGCCTATGGCTTATACTACTGTGATTCTGTATTTATATATTGTGTGTAGAAGTAGACTGTTATCATGGAAATGTTCTGAATAGGGCAGTTTTGTCATTATTGGTGCATGCATTTTGCTTCATTGCCTACTGGAAAAATGTTCAAACAATAAATTTAAAATGCAGTTGTGTGTGGAAGTAGACCTTTATGATGGAAATGTTCTGACTAGGGCAGTTTAGCTATAGGCGCTGGAACCACAGGACGAGGGGGAGGAGGACTCATGCGCATGTCGCACACTAATTTAAACACAAAAGTGCACAGAAAGCACTTCTTGCTGATAAAGCTCCCAAGTGTTAGCTCAGTGGATAACTGCTTACTTCTAAGGCTCCAGTCCTGGAGTAAGTCAGTGATATTTCATTCTGTTGTGCTTATGCAGTAAGTGATGGCCGTTTATTTTATGCAGTAGCTCCGAAGTAATAGTGATGACTGTTTAGTGCTAGCTCCATTTATTTTATGCAGCAGCTCTGAAGTGATATTTCTGGCTCTGTTTATTTTATGCAGTAGCTCTGAAATGATAGCGATGGCCGTTTAATGCTAGTTCCATTTATTTTATGCAGCAGCTAGATAGCTCACTTTGCCATTGGCCAAAATCTTTCTTTATCCCACTATGTTCTGTAAAGTGGCTGGAATTTCCCTCAATACCTTAATCAAACCACTTCACAAAAAGGTGCACAGATTGTTACAGATTTTATTGTAGTAGTGTTAGTGTACACATTGCATTTTTAATTCTGTATTTCAAATATACAGAATAAAAAACATAGGAAGCAACAGTACATGAGTTTACTGTACGAGGAATTGCTGGCTGTTCCCATGGTGGTGTGAGAACAGTGTGAAAGTTAGTAAAATATTTGAGGCATTGCTTAGAATGATATTTATAAATTGTCATCAAGGTTTCAAAACATTTACAGTCAGTTATTTTGGTGTTAAAATGGGCTCTGATGTTGGGTACCACTTGAGATTGCATAGTATTCCAAGATGTTGATGACTGTTTCTAGAGGCCATTTGCACATAATTACAAGTATGCTTTGACTAAGGATGTATTCAAGTTGTTTAATGTCTTTAATAATTTATGTGCTAGAGTTTGTAGGTGCAATGCTACTGGATTTATATCAAAAAAGGGCTGTAGCTCCAAAGTGATAGTGATGGCCGTTTAGTGCTAGTTCCATTTATTTTATGCAGTAGCTTCAAAGCAATATTTCTCATGTATAGCTCCAAAGTGATATTTTGCACATGCGTGTGTTTGTGCAATTGGGCTCAAACCCTGTACCTTAGGTACAGGGTCCTGCATTTTCTACCCACACCACCACATGTGATTCAGGGAGTTTGGCTCATACTTTTCCTCTTAAGATTAGTGGCTTTCTGGCAAATCATAATGAAAGCCCTTTAAGTTTCAGTCTTACCATCTTTTTATTTGGAAACACACAGTAACACAAAACACTATTTTAGCAGCTTTCTAAGATTATACAAGCAATATTTAAAATGTGTCCCTGGTTTTAGCCCTTTGCCCCCCCCCCCAAAAAAAATAAATTTTGGCTTTTTCCAGATTTCTTCTGCTGTGACATTAAGAGCTTTAGTTGTGTCAAGTGGATGGTGACGTGGTAGTGTTGTTGCCTCACAGCAAGAGATTATGTGGTTTGATTCTTGGCTGGGGTGCCTTCTCTGTAGAGTCTGTATGTCCTCCCTGTATTTGGGTGGTTTCCTCCCATGTTACAAAGACATGCATCTGGAGCATTTCTCCCTGGTCCACTGCTGAAAATTGGCTTTCTTCCAAGTCTGACTTTCCTGGTAAAAAATTGTTAAACAAATAAAAATGTTTACAAGGAGCTGAGAGCTTCAAGGGAAGAGAAGTTTAGTCCTGTGTGTTCAAGACCGTTTGGATTGTTAGCACAGCAGGTAGTAGCTTACTTTTGATGCAGGAGGCTGTAGGTTCTACTCCCTCAGTATGCAAATTGCTGATACTGTACTATGTTGTACTTTAAAGGGAGTGGATGCTACAGTCTTGTGAATGTCCTCCTTCTGAGGAGTTACCTAGTAACTATGAACCTGTTATCAGTTTGCCATCCATTCCCTGTTACAATATTATTAGCTTATCATTTTTAATATAACATAGGCAATGTATTCTTCAAGGGCAACAGATGAAACAATGAAATATAGAGTTGTTTCCTAGCAGCAACCTCTTCATTAGTTAGAGATCCCTTAAATGTGAAATTATTTAGAGGACTTACTTCTGCAGACATTTTGCATACTTACTGATATTGGTGGATTATGAGAAGTTTGAGTGGCCTTTTATGATTGAAATTTTCTAAAATGGGTAGTTTTGTTTTGTCATTATTGGTTCATACATTTTGTTTAATTGCTTATTGGAAGACTGTTCAAAACTACAGATTTAAAACACATTCTAACAACTAGTGCTGTATTATACAAGGAATATAATTAAAAACAATCAGGAAGGTGAATCAAGGAATGTATACATGTATGCATGGCCCAAAATGTGTTTGAAAACAGCCCAGAGGAAAGTGTGAAAGGCTCAAAATCATGGGCAAATTTTAAGTTTTACTCTTGTTACCAAAGCAAAGGATGAAGGTCAAACAGTTCACACACATTACCTTGACCTGGCCTTTTGACACAATCCTCTACTCAGGTGTAGTACAAAAGATGAATAATGCTGTGGAGAGATGGCTATATATCACAGAGGCTACCACTGTTCCAGAACAGACTATCCATAAAAATAAAGCAAAGCTCATCCATCCATATTCAAATGCAACTTGGATCTAAGGATGGGTAATAGAAAATGTACTCCAGGATTTCTCCTCATGCCACTAATGGATAGAGGCAGTTCTAAATGCTGTATCCCTTACATAGCCCCCTCAAATTATCTATGGTATGATCACAGTTGTTCTCACTACGGCTAATATACAATTATCAGCCATGGGGATAGCTAAGACCATTCAGAAATTTTAATTCAAGCACCAAAAGGGAATTGGCTAAGCTTAAAATGTCCTCCAAGTGAACCTATGTTGTGGTAGCAAATAGTTATAAAAAAGTACCCTTTTTAGTTCACTAAGTGCCCCTGTCACCCTCCACCCCCTCAGTCGTTAACAGTTTTCGGCACCTATGTTTAAAGAACAACAAAAGCTTCAAAACTTTATTTAAATCTAGTGGAAGCTGTAAAAGTAAATTTACTAACAACTAGGGGGTGAAACAGTATGGAGCATGCAAGCAGTATAGGTTCATCCTAGAAGGTAGCATTTTCAGGTCTATATTAGATGAGCGACCGCTCCGATGTTCGAATCATAGATGGTCGACATCGTATGATCGAACATTGGAAAGATTGAAAGTGAAAGTCAATGGCTTTTCACACGTAGAATGGGAAATTTTCCCTTTCTGCACTGAAGTGTGTTCTCGGAGTTGGTATATTTAAGTAGGGGGGTGTGGGGGGCACAGGTGGGCTTGCCCCCTGCTCAGAGTGGTAAAGTAAGTTTTTTGTTTTTATTTTATTATATAGTTGATTTTTCAAACTTCGTTCAAATGAGTTCGCTTGTGTCAGGTTCGAAGTTTTGAAACTTCGACTATATAATATAGACCCGCATTTTCCTAGTACATGGTTTTCCCAGACTGATTACAGTCAAAGGCAGATTTGATTGTAGCAAAAAAGGGGTAGTATATAATGTCTTCTGTTCATATTTATGATGGGAAGACTGTTGGACCTTTAAATACAAGACTTTACCAGCATGTATATACAATCAGGTAGGCACATCAATTCAATGCTCTTTATAAACATTTGCTGCAATGTGGTGACTTTAAAAAGTCACTATTTTGGAGAAAGTAGAACTCTTAGAATGAGGCGGTAACTGGAAAAAGTTTGTTGAAAAGATAGAGCTCCAGTGGCAAATTTTACCGATTGTCACCCCCCCTCCCCAGGCATCAATCATTTAACATCTGTTAAGCCGATTTTCAAAATTAAATCTAATTTCCTGTCTTAATGTTGCAAGTTCAAGGACATTTGTAATTTTCAATACTTTTATATGTAGATTTTCTGACAGAATATTTTTTATGATATCCACCAACTTTTTTCATTTTATTCCTATGAAATCTTTTCAATATTTTTTTACAGATAAATTATTTGAAGGAATATTTATTGACAAATATTTATTTTATGCATCATATTTCATCCAAGTATATTTTATGCAAATATTTTTTAAGTGTGTACTTATAGAGCTACTTTTAAGTGTGTATTTGTAAGTGTATGTTTCTTTAAATATTGCTGGTCCAGGCATAGTATCTCTTTCTAAGTTTTTAAAAAGGATGAAGTTAATCTGTTACAGTTTCTGATGAAGTTCCTGTGTTTTGGAATAAAAGTGCTAAAACTGTGGTGAATAAATGTTATGCTGGGTCTTTTGGTGCGGTGTCCAGTCTGCATTTGAAAACTTCTAAAAACGGCATGTTTTCATTTTAAATCCACTATTTAAATAGAGCCACTGTTTCTGCCAGTACACCATGACCTCTATTGGCATGATATGTGCCATGTCTAACATTCACAGTTGTTTTTTCAGCATTATCACTTCTGACATAGTACATTTCCATGCTTAAGTAATTTCGCTATTTTTGTCTTGATAAAATACATTTTGGTATTCCGAACATTTGATCTACTAAAGTAGATCTGTATTAACATAGCTAAGCACACATCATGTTCCCCAACATGTCCAAAACAAAAACTGGATGTCATGGAAACTTTCCATATAATAACAGAAATGCCATCAGTTCTATGTACCACAGAATTCATCCACTAAGGAAACAAGAAGTTCACCAGACTATCAACTGCCAGTTTATCTACAGTACTGAAAAAAACACTTATTAATGTGAGCATCTGACACTCCGGTAATTCAGCTGATGTCAACATCTGGCAGAATATTCAGCTCTGCTAGGAATGCATACACAAACCCATCATTTGAGAGCACTCTTCTGATGTATATAGATACAACATGCAAGGATGTGTGGTCTTATCCGACAGCAAGGGAAGCACTTGTCACACACTCACAGACATGTCTTAATGTTATCCAGGTTATAGAGGATGTCTCTCTCTGCAGCTGTGAGTAAAGATACTGATCGGTCATCTGTAACTGTTAGGTAAAGGTAGATATAACTGGACACATCACAAATAAGTATCTATGTGGAGCATGCTGCACAAGATGTTGGTTACTAGCTGAAGACATACTTTACTTGCCTACGTGCCACAGCTGGAAGTATCCATAAGACAACCATGGTGATATCTATGTGGAGCATGCTGCACAAGATGTTGGTTACTAGCTGAAGACATACTTTACTTGCCGACGTGCCACAGCTGGAAGTATCCATAATACAGCCATGGTGATATCTATGTGGAGCACGCTGCACATGATGTTGGTTAGTATGGGAAATGAGTATAGGCATCCAAAAGCAAGCCTGCAGCCTGCAGCAGCATCACTGAGAGTGACATGCCAGGTAAGTGGTGATAGTGATGAGCATTAGGATGACTCTGAAAATAACATGCATAGCACATTATGTGCAATACAGATAGGCTTACATCTGCAGTACTGTCTAGCACACATGTAGATACCGCCACAGCAATGGTCCTGATTAAATATCATCAGTAAATGGATGTACATCAATCAAGGCAACCTATATCAACCAGTACTATAAGCTATGGTGTCTAGTACACAAATTGAGATTGTTAAACATTGTGGATATGCATAAGTATGTAATTAAAGCCATTGTATAGGGGTCATCCTGTGCATGATACAGAACCATCACGTATTGCCTATGAATGTTACACATTAGGTATGGAAGTCAAGATGTAACAAAAGCAAAGTCACTACACAGCAGGGTCATTGTTTGTACAACACAGAAAGAACCATGGTAAAGAGATAGCCAGTGACAGTGCATCCTAAGACATGTATATTCAATGAGAATCATTACATATTAATTGCTGTGTCAGGTAGGTGCATATGTAATCAAAATGACCAAACATAATATCTAACAAAAACTGACATGAAACCAGAAAAAGCATCCAGAAGTTACCATTCATAATGCCAGATAGATTAAGGGCTGCTAAAATGTTGACATCATATACACTGTATCCAGGATGTGGCTAAAAATCAATAAATGTACACCACATGCTATGACCTATCCATCATGTGTGTGGTACTGTAGCTTGTAACATGCTCATAAGACTATGTAGGTATCTGTGGTATAGACAAAGGGCTACCTCAGTGAAATTCATATTCTGCAGAATCAGTGCATCATAAATGCAACATGGTCTGACGACATTCAGACAGTGTGTATATGTGTAAACTGCATTCACACAGCATGTATAATCCCATAAATGTTGGACTGCAGTGTATCAATCAACCACAGGCTGTCCATGTGTTAGCAAATTTTATGATCATGTGCTATGGTGAGACCATTGTCCAGGTAGTTTGGAATGTACACAATGGGCTTACACATCAGTGTAGATTCCAACTGTATGTTGGGACTGATGATACCTCAGTACCTGATACTCAGCTATTGACAAAGAAAACATAGTCACATGTTGTGGAACAATGTGATTTGATTGCATGAATGGGTACATCAGAATTGCTGTAAAACATCCAGGAAGCATTACAATTAAACCATCCATGGCAAGGTTCCAGGTGTTTCAAAGTCTGTGTATCACATACCACCATACATCCAAAAGCTGTACATATTTTGCCATTATCTTGCTTGATGTTAACATCTGGTTCACCAGAAAGATTATCTAAAGCAAATACCAAAAAGGGATCTGAAGATAATGTGTCATAAATACAGAGAAAGATTACCTCCCTGGATGCACGGTCTTTCACTGTCACATCCAATGCTGCATACATCTACATTACATACATTGCTACATTCATTCAAAGTATCTCAGCAAACTGTGCTTTAATACATATATACAGTCTTCAGAGCCCACATCACTTCCCTTATTCAGCTGATAGCATGATAGCTCTCACTCCCAAATATTAGGCAGTAAAAGTAGACCAGCTCTACATCTAAGACTTGCAGAATCAACATCTGACAAGTATGGGAGCAGACAGCCATACTAGACAAACACAATGCAAACAATGACAAGACATTTAAGTACATAAACACTGTAGACATGATTTAGCAACAGATTTGCCAGGGGGCAAGGGAGTTTGACACTCTGGTAGTGCAGGTGATGTCTAAATGGACACAAAATAGTTTATTAAAACATACATGAAAAAAGAAAGCACAGATTATTATCAAAGAAACAGTGCTTGGTCTATGCTTAGTCCAACTACTCTATTTACATACTTTCTGTGTAAAATAAATAGTCTGCCTAATCACCAACTTTTTTTTTTATTTTTGAAGCACTCAGCATAAGAACTACTCCATTTGATTATTGTTACAGTTTCTAATGCAGCCATCTGCTCAGGCAGTCTGATATAATTATCTACAACACTTCCCATAGCTCTGTATATAGCAATGTTTTTATACTGTCAGAGACAGCACATGAATTCAGAAATATCTACCTGCATATTTGCCAAAAAACTTGGGAGATTGTACATATTCTGGCTGTGGGATAACTTATTTAGTATTATAATAATCTGGAGGAAAATATAGGGCATCAGATGTCAGATAAACACCACAGACTGGCATATCACAAATAAATGTTTGAACTCATTGCGCAGTAAATACCATCTAATTTGTGAGTAAAAGAAGAAGATGACTTGTGATGCACCAGAACCAACCTTTATTTTAAAGTTACAATAAAGGTCAGTTCTGGTGCATCACAAGTCCTCCTCTTCTTTTACTCACTAATTGGTTTGTGTTATTGAACCTTGGTTACACAGTAAATACCATCTAGCACACATGATTTGAAACCACAGCATTGATGAGGTTGTCATCACCCTCTGTGAATGTGACAGCAAGAAACACCTCCTCTTTAGTCATGTTAGCAGCTGATGGTACCTTATTACCCCATCTATGCAGTGCAGGTGGGTGTTGTGTTTCCTAAGGGTTATTCAAACCTGCATGCCAGTCAAGTGTTCATAGATGTCCCAGTTGTTATGCTTTTGCATCCAGTATTACTGCCATGTAGAATAATGTTATCCAGTATGGTGTGCCTCAATGTTTTACTTAATGCTCAACCTTGCAGATACATGCTATACTACCATAAGGTCCCATTTACGACACTATTGTCCTTCTGATGCTAGTCTTCCTTTCTTTTCCTCTTAGATTGTATCTCTGCTATATAAGCCTCTTTGAAAGAAACTAAATAATGTACGTGTTGCTTCAATATCCATCATGCAAAATGAATATATCAGTAACGTGCATAAATGAGCAAGGTGACAGCATCAAGATAATTCATGCAACTCCTTTCCCATATAATGCTTATCTGCACTAGATGGAAAAACAACACTCAGAGGATAACAAGCAGTCTAATACTTGCAGATAAATGCTTTGTAATACAAAATAAGCCATTAGTATATATTCAGAACCATGCTCATTATAACAGAAAAACCTGTTAAGCACATGCAAATATTAAAAGTAATACTTGCAGATTCCTCAACCTTATACTTACCCATGTAATGGCTGTGTTCTGTGAGATTCAGACAGAATAAACCCCAAGAAGCACGTCTTGTAGCATCAATATTATAGTAAGGATTTAACATGTAAAAAAAACATATATAAATGAGCACTCTCATATGCAACTATTGTATGTCACTAAGATGAAACACGACTCAACTGTGGAATAATATCAGCAGTTAACTCATGACTGACATATGTGATATACATGTGAGATTCTGCACAGAGCTGTGCATTACACATTACAGCTGCACAGTACAGATTCCCCAGCAGTGATCAGGACAATTTCAAAACCATTTGCATAAGATTATGAGCAAACAATGATTATTAAATATAAATTAAATTTTAATTAAATTGAAAGACTGCATTATTAAGAATACAATAGAAATACAATGAGGATCAAGATGCACATAACAAATCATTTACAACCAGGCTGAAAAAACAACAATAAGTACATTCCACTAAAAGCAAATATCTGAATAAACAAACAATAGTTATCCACCCTGTGCATCAGACATAGGCAACTCTGAGCCACAAACAAATGTGCAAATGGCAGGGTGCAGCCATCTTCAGTTGCACAGGATAGGGGTGGGGGTTTTACAGGTGACCAAGGCTGACACCAAGGAAGTGAGAGTGTGCGAGTGAGAAACCAGTTAATCAGCAAGTATCCATTGTCGAGGCCAGTAGCAACATTTTGATATTGTTCAGTTGTAATGTTTATATACATGTGCATTTGTGTTTGTGTCTGTGTGTGTGTGTGTGTGTGTGTGTGTGTGTGTGTGTGTGTGTGTGTGTGTGTGTGTGTGTGTGTGTGTGGTGGTATGGACAAAATGCTTTTTAAAGTGTGTGTGTCTTCATGAACACAATCCAGCACTGTGTTAGCACTACATCCCAGCATCTCAGACAGGTGTGAGCCATGCATGGCATAGAAGTTAGCTCACCACTGATGCCCCTGCCCATGAAAACTACCTCTGACAGGAGATGTACTGTGAAATCTATGGCCCTGGCTAGAAGTTGAAGTGGTACCTCAACATGAACAATGTCTGCTGGATGAGCTATCATTACAACAACATCCATGACCATGAGCATGAACACGTAACCTAATACGTCTGGGTGTAGACACCTCAATTACTGATGGAACAATCAAAGTAGTGCCACTATTAGAGTGGGATCTAGCACAGCCATGTCAGCCAACACTTGACGGTGTAGTGGCTTTCCAGCCATATAGATGCTCACCCTACCATTTACAGCCACTGCATGATCCAGTATTCCATTCATCCTGTCCAAAGAGTCATCCACACAGTTCAGACAGTCTCATATATCAGAATGCACAACATGCAATACTCAGCCTATCTCTTCTGAGGCCTTGGTGATCAGGTGGAATGTGCCTGTATCTCTCTGACCTACACATAAGTTGGAATCTAATGACACACCAAAGCATCAGGGGGATGCTGGACAGCTGATCTACTCCAAAGATCTCTGCCAACACTGCACCCTTATGATGGCTACACAGCGACTCTGCCAACTCTGCAGCTAGATTAATCACACTACCCTGATCAACCGTGTCACCCTCAGCCTGTAATTTCTCTGATGAGCTGATGTTATGGACATGCATAGTCATGAGGACTTTGTCCATAATGTTGGCAGAAGAAGACCCTCTGCCTCCCCAGACTGTGCCTCTTCATTACTTCCACCAATGTAAGAGGTTACTCATACTCTGACATCAAGTGGTAGGAGTTCCATAGTGCCAGTAGCAGGCTCACCTCTGATAACATATAATTAACACAACAAGGAGAGAAATAGAAGAAAAACTGATCAAATGTAAAATATGTAAATCTAAAATTAAGCAATAATAGATGCAAGTGCAATTAAAAAATGAGTTAATGTAGATATAAATGAAATTTATCTACAGTAATAGAAATAAAAAAAGTCTCTTACCATTTGCAGGTGTTCATGGAAACTCAGTACTGGATGTGCCTAGACAGAAGAAATGAAGATAAAAGAGGGATGATAAGCATTATAATGCAAATGGAACAATAAACAGCAATGTTAAGTAAATCTGCATATTACTGTTTCTGCCTCTGTCTGTCACTCACTCACTACTCCCCACTCCTAGCTATATGATAATTATTAATATGTTATACCTGGAACTTGTCCAGTTGATACCTTTGGTCACTCCCCACCTCAGCACCTTTGTCAACCATTACTCTGGAACCCCATGATGAACTGTTTGGATTCTTTACAGTAGACAGAAAATCCACCAGCACAGTCAGTGGTGGTATAGTAGCAGGACCACCACTAGTATCCCCCATTCCCTTGCTACAGCAGTGGATCTGTTTTTGGTTTTAGAGGTCATGTCACTGGCCCAGTGTTTGATGCCATTGTAATCACAGTCATGACCAACCACAGGGTTGACATCATTGGGCATCTGCAGCCAAATATGATCACAGAAGAACTTGTTAGCTTTGACTTCTTCTAGTATTTGTGCACCATATTGATGGAGGGCCTATACTATCACTTCATTCTCAGCATCCAAGAATGGTGGTTTACATGGTCCAGAATTCTTGTGAGCCATATCCCTGTATATGATGAAAATAATACAAACTATCCTGTATGTATATATATATATATATATATATATATATATATATATATATATATATAGGTTTACTATCATAACCTCGAAATTAAAAAAAAAAGTGAAGTGTTTCGCCGAAAGTACACATTACTGAACGTCCCTAATGTCGCAAAATAGCTGTTAATGCCGGAAATGTCGATCGTGACATTTTCAGCATTTAACAGCAATCCTACCCTTCCCGTAACTCCCTAACTAGCTAACCTAACATCCCTTTTATGCAAGGGTAGCAAGCCCCCCTGTACCCCCCTGTGGGGTGCTGCACCCCCCACACCCCCTAACAATATTACAACTCTGAGATCACACTACACTGAGGAAAGAGATGTATTTCCCTAACCGCACTGTACCTCGATTCCTTTACATGAGAAAACATAATATTTGCGAATGCACAGTACATTCGCAAAAAATGATCTTCATTCATGTAACCTGCACACATATGAAGTATTTGAACATCTGTTGTTCGAATACTTCATAGCCGTGCAATTGCATGGCGACATTTCAATGGTAAACCATATATATATATATATATATATATATATATATATATATATATATATATATGTGTGTGTGTGTGTGTGTGGGGGGGGGGGAAATTAAGCAATGTGACTGGCAACAAACAAAATATGAATGTATGTAGGCATCATGAACAGAAATTAAACATATGGCACTCAGGACTGGACTAGACACAAGTAATACATGACTATAAAATCTCCCTTCAACCAAAAATGACAAAACTTTGTAAGGATGACAAGACAGTGTAAATCCATAAATCATAACAGTATTTACAAAAATATGAGTTAAAATATAACAGGAAGTTAAGTGTTTACAATTTTGGATAACCTGATGTCAGGCATTTGTGGAACGCAAGCCCTGCACGGCATGCATGATTACTGTAAGAGGTAATGTTAGCAATATGGTAGCCGAGCGATCCACGTATGTGCTCTTTTGATGTGCATGAACGATCTTGCACTAGTCCTACACGTTCCCAGCCCCTGTATGCAAATTACCCCATTTGCAGGTGAAAAGCATGCACATGAGGTAAATCTGCTATCCAGGAAGCTGGAATCAGGCCGTTCAGGACTAGCGTAATCTGCAGAAATGTACTCGGTTAGTAACCGAGTACATTTCTGAAAATTACAAAATGGAGATATGACAGCCCCAAATAAAGGCTGCATATCATTGAGGAAACATGCCACTGGCCAAGTATAAGGCCACTGGCATTGCAAACAATACAAAAAAAAAAAATCAACTTTTATTTTTTTTTCGCCAATATCAACTGTGTAAGCAGAGGGCAGCAGCGTGCAAATGGGATTGGGGGAAAATAAGACAATAAACTTTAAATAAGCATCCTAACTAAAATCAGTATTCTGCCATGCAAGTCAATGGCAGGCAGAAAACAACCTGGCCAATGAGTAGTGGTTGCTAAGGGGGGAGGCTCAGTGTGAGACATGTAACTATGCATTAGCAAGCAATCCTATGCAATTGAGGAGAAGGATAGGGAATCCCAGTTTCCTCTAGCATGTGAGCCAGGTCCCAACAGTGTAAGAGTAAGAATAGCTTGGTGTAAGACTAGGAGGTAGATGACATCATGGGTGGGTGTGTCAGGCATACTGTAAGAGGATTGGAGCCCTGTGGCTCGGGTTTGCTCCTAGCTTAGCACAGCTAAGCTAGGGGGTGTGTCTAAACCTGCTTAGCACTCTTTACAAAGTGTAAGCGGGTGTGCGTGCCGCATTTCGAGATTTACAGGAAGAAAAAAGAAGTTAAACCAGGAAATAGCAGCAGTGTGCACGTATGAGCACTCTGCTTGCACGGCACACACACAGGCTTAAACAGGGAGGCAATGGGAAGGGAAAACAGCAGTAGGAAGGTATTCAAGGGGAACTAGCGTAGCTGACAGGTGAAATGTATCGGAATCAGCCAATTACACAGGCAGCAGCCCAGCCCAGCCCAGCCCAACACACCACTATAGACTAAGCAAACACCTTCCCATCTGTTTTTTCCCACACTCTACACCACCGGTGTATACAAGCAGGGAAATTTTAGCAAACAAACCTACAAAATGAGAAGGACTGCAGCAGGTGACATAGAACAACATGTGCAAGAGCCTGTGGGTGGTAAGGATATGAATGTTGCTGAACAACCCACAGTGAGGAGACAGAGAAGAGTGTACAGACCCAGGGTAACCTAACAGGGGCTTCATAAGCTTAAGATAGTGGAGTGCTATAGGGTGGACAGACACCTCCTACAGCAAATTTTTGAGCTGTGCCGGCCACACCTGACACACCAAACTGACCGAGTGGAACCCATCACAGTGGATACAAGGTATGTGTAGGCCTAGGTATACTAGCCACAGGTACCTCCCAAAGCACAACTGGGGATATCATGGGGATCTCACAGGCATCAGCATTCAGAGTATTCCACCAGTTCCTGGATGCCATGTGAGCACATGCCAGTGAGCACGTATATTTCTTCAACACCCATGAGGTGTTGACCAGCAATTTGCGTCTCTTCCACCAAATAGCAGAATACCCAGGGGTAGTGGGTGCTATAGACTGCATGCACATATGCATCAAAGCACCAACCGGTTAGAAGGGTATGGCCTACATCAACCGCAGGGGCATCCCCTCCATCAACTGCCAAGTTGTTTGTGATGCCCAGGGCATTATAATGAATGTGTGTGCTGGCTGCCCTGGAAGCTATGACAGTTCCCACATCTGGCATCTGACACAGCTGTACCAGAGATTTGCCAATGGGATATCCCCTACGGTCACCTAGTGGGGGATGCTGGGTACACACTGGAGCTGATGACACCCATCAGAAAACCGCACACACCAGAACAACAATGCCATAATGAGGCACATGCACAAACAAGAATCATAATAGAGCATGTGTTTGGGATGCTCAAGTCACGGTTCTGGTGCCTGGACACATCCGGTGCAGCCTTGCAGTACTCTCCAACTACACGTACAGGAATTTTCATGGTATGTGCCATGCTACACAACATGATCCTGCGGAAGCAGCTGCAGCAGGAACAGCATGGGGCAGGGCCAAAGATCCCCCCACCATTGCCAAGGCCAGCACAGGCACAGAGTGACTCTGAGGAGGAACAACCTGAGCCTGCACCTGTAGGCAGAAAGGAGGCATGCAGAGTATGCCCTGGCTTTGGCAGAGAGGCAATGCATAGCACATACACTGACACAGTAGGAACCTAGGGAATGGAAACTCTCTCTGACTTGCACATACAGTAAAAGAGATGCCAAATATGACACTACCTGTGCTTTACCATGTATAGGGAGTGTACTATGTGCATCTGACATAGTCAGCCCTCCAGCACCATCCTCAGTACTGGCACAGCCGCAAGGTAAGTCACCCTTCCTATCAATCACTGAATGCAGTTGTATGGTCTGCTAGTTGTCAATGGTATGGATGTGAACATGAAAGGAAGGGAACTGGGTGGCTGAATGGGATGGCAGCAGATAGTGGACAGCTATATGGGCAACATGAAACCATAACAAATACTGTACTGGTGTCAACAAAGTAGGCAGTAACAGACAAGGTGAAAAAACCCACTGCAGGACATGTGCTGGCCCAAATGTGTGCCCATAGGGCACACACATGCATGTCATGGAGGTTCACATACCCAACAACAGTCTCACCCAGCCAGTAGGACAGGTGTAGTTGAACACAAGGAAAGGCTGTGCTAAGGTACTCAAGGTATGGCAATGGAGATCAACTCCTCTCCAGACCTACATAGAGTATAACGGGTCAGGAAGTGGGATGTCATTCCTGAAGGGTAGGAAGTCTGAAATGGCAATGTAGGTCAATTAAACCTATAAACTGTACTACACTTCTATGCCTGTAGTCAGAACAGGTCAGAATACAGATTTAAAAGGAAGCCAACAGACTACCAGAAATACCAGTGCGGTCAAAGCAAATGTCCACAGTTGGCAGGTGTGCCCCCCCAAACCCTATGTAGGAATGTATTAGCATCCATGTATAAGAGTAATAACAGTGAGCACAAAGTACCTGAGCATGCCAAAGTAGAAGGATGGATTGTTTCATGTGTACAATATGCAGAGCCCTGAGTGTCAGGTTGAAGTGTGGAAGCCAACAGGATACCTGAAATATCAGGTGGGTATAGCAGAAATGTCCACAATTGTCAGGTGTGCCCCCCCCCCCAATCCTATGTAGTATAGCAGTAGCATCTATGTGTGGGTATTACAGCAGCAGAGCACAGCTTACCTGAGCTGCCCCAATTATAATGATGGGATGTTGCATGTGTACAATATGCAGAGATCTGAGTGTCAGGTTGTTGTGTGGAAGCCAACAGAGTACCTGACATATCAGGTGGTTGTAGGACATGTCCACAGTTGTGATGCGTGCCCCCACCAAGCCTATGTAGAAATGTATTACCAGCCATGTGTGGAAGTAATAGTGAGCACCGAGTACCTGAGCTGGTCAAATCAGCAAGATGGATAGTTGCATGTCTACAATAGGCAGAACTCTGTGTGTTAGGTAGTTCTGAGTGGTATACTGTGTGAAAGTGTTCAGCAAATAGCCATGAATGGTGTGTCCTGGTGTCCAATGGTCAGTACTGCTGATGACCGGGCCAAGTCCACACAACTGCAGTGCCAAACAGACTGATATCCCAGCAAGACATGTTGCAGCAGTAGTCCATATGATTTGTACAGATGTCATAACTATCACCGTCTGGAAGATGGACATGATATGAGTGTTGCCCCAGACGTATACACAGTACACAGGTGAAAGTACCATAGAGAGAGACTGTTTAATATTTCACAGTGAAATGGAGACACCCTCTGTTTGTACATACATGTTCACAGCACATCAGTTGGTTGTGTAGTATGGGAAACTAAGATGTACTGTGGGCAAACACTGGCAGACCACAAAAGGCAGAGGTATGATGTATGTAGAAGCTGCTGGTGTCCACCAACTAGCCACCAGCAGGGGAAAGGGCCACATATACCTTTGAGGCAGTTGCAAGTAGCTACCCTAGCACACATGCAGCCAGTCAGGCCCAACATCAGCCTCATGTAACACACAGGCCACCTCCCTGTTGCTGTGAATGAGTACAATATGATCCCCACATTACTATGTGAATACTCACAGAATGCAGCATGCTGAAGAGGTGTCCCATGCAGGTGTGTCCATAACTGTAAGATGCACTGTGCCAGCATCCACACCAATGGATTGATAAGGACAGAAAAAATTGCCTTCACCACCTTGCACACCTATCCTGTCACCCCAGGGGAATACATTGCCTTGCAGCCTGGGTCTGAACAACTAACAGAATACACTGGCCTGCTACAGATAGCCTGCATCAGTACCCAATGCCCCACTGTCCCCTGTCACAGGTCTGTGTCATGCCTGTAGCACCACTGTATGTTACCCCATGGACTCCCACCTAATGACAAAACACAGTCCACAGAACACAAATGCAAGAACATGTTGACAAATCCCAGTAGTATGTCCATCATGTTCCAATGCGTGAACTGCGGACCGACCTGTATGTACTGCTGAGATGGAGTGGCAACTATAGGCATACATATCAGATATTGTGTGCATAATGGTAGGAGGAGGACAGATTAACGGGGGGGGGTAGCATCGCCACCATGGAGTGTGTGAAGAGTGAAACCCTGATGTGTGCACATACTTATCATGGCTGCAAACACTGGGATGAGTTTCCATAAACCTGCTTGCAAACCAAATTGTGAAGGGTTAATGAACAGAATAATGAGCCCTGCCTCTGGATAACCTCAATGAGTCTGAATACCTGTGAGGTATGGCCACAGCATGATATGGCCATCCTGTCATGGTGATAATTGTACAGGCATGGGACCCACAGCCACAACAGCACCAAGGTGCTGGACCATATACACAGACCCATCAGCAAGTGTCTGCAATTTCCACGCCAGAATGACATGAGTGTGCAAGAATATGTAGGTTGCACACCACATTACTGGACAAAGCTGCATTCAACTTGTAATCCCAGGAACCTACTGCCAGAAAATATGTATACCTTTCAGTAGTTGATGACATAAAACATCAGAGGATAAAACACCACATATCACTGAGTAGCCCTGCCAACACCAAAACCATGTAGCAGAAGCACCACAGACACAATTAGCAACAATCTCACTACCCTTTGCCCAATGTTGACCCACATTGTCAACCAATCTAAAGATAACCTGCAGAAGCAGGTTACTAGCTGTAGGTGTAGAGCACACATGCCTGTACTGGAGTACAACCTACCTGGAATGGAGTCACACATGCAATACAGACACTCATACTGGGCATGTCCACACACTTAGAGAAGCGAAGGCCGTGTCATAAAACAAATTAAAGAAGGTTCATACTGGGCATGCTCACACACTTAGAGAAATGAAGCCCATGTCTGGAAACAACTGTGGACTATACACAGCAGTCAGTCACAGATGTCTGTGCAAAGACTCCACATTACACATCAGTCATGCTCTGCACACACACCGTATAAGAATATGCACATATATCCAAGGACAGGACACTATAACAGCTCAGACATACACATAATAGATGTGGGAAGAGAGTGACAGACAGTGACAGACAGCTCCCCTCTCATGAGGCCTGTCCCACACAGCACACCCCCATTTTGCAAAAACATATGATGTGCAAATGTCCATCACTGTACACTATTGCCCCTGGTAGCCTTCCAGTCAGTACACCTTTCATTGCCTTTCTTTGACAAGCCTGCTGATGTCATTCCCTGTAAAATACACCTTTGGTGAAAGAGTATCCTAGTAATCTCCATGGCATGTTCTGTAACTGCAAAATGCTCTAATGGGTTGTAATAGGTAGGTGTTCTAATCCCATTCTTGGCAACTGTGTGTGTGTTTGTGTATATGTGTAGGGCCCAATGATTTTTGAGGACAGTCAGTACACCTTTCATTGCCTGCCTTTGACAAGCCTGCTGATGTCATTCCCTGTGAAATACACCTTTGATAAAGGAATATCCCAGTAATCTCCGTGGTGCATTATGTAACTGCGTATTACTGTAATGTGCTGTAGTAGTTAGGTAGGTGTTCTAATCCCATTCATGGCAACTGTTTGTTTGTTTGTTTGTGCATATGTGTAGGGCCCACTGCTTTTTGAGCACAGTCAGTACACCTTTCATTGCCTGTCTTTGACAAGCCTGCTGATGTCATTCCCTGTAAAATACACCTTTGGTGAAGGAGTATCACAGTAAACTATGTGGCATATGTAACTGCATAATGCTACAATGTGCTGTAGTAGTTAAGTAGGTGTTCTAATCCCATTCATGGCAACTGTGTGTATGTGTACGAGCCAATGCTTTGGAGGACAGTAAGTACACCGGTCATTGCCTTTCTTTGACAAGCCTGCTGATGTCATTCCCTGTAAAATACACCTTTGGTGAAAAGTTATGCCAGTAATCTCCATGGTGAGTTCTATAACTGCATAATGCTCCAATGTGCTGTAGGAGTTAGGTAGGTGTTCTAATCTCAGTCATAGCAGCTGTGAGTCTGTGTACATTTGTGCGTATGTGTAGGGCCCATTGCTTTTGAAGACAGTCAGTACACCTTTGATTGCCTTTCTTTGACAAGCCTGCTGATGTCATTCCCTGTGAAATACACTGTTGGTGAAGGAGTATCCCAGTAATCTCCGTGGCGCTTTCTGTAACCGCGTAATGCTGTTGTATGCAGTAGTAGTTAGGTAGGTGTTCTAATCCCAGACATGGCAACTGCAACTCTGTGTGTGTGTATGGAGTAATGCTTTTGATGCCAGTCACACTCACTACATCTTCCAGCACCCTACTTTGCAAAGCCTACTTTGGCAAGACAGCTGATGTCATCCAGTGTAAAATACACCTTTGGTGATGGAGAAACCTGGTGATCTCCTTGGCACGTGCTGTAACTGCGTAGTGTGCTGTAGTAGTTAGGTAGGTGTTCTAATCCCAGACATGGCAACTGTGAGACTTGGTGTGTGTGTGCATTTGTCATACGTATCCTGTGTAAAGCACGAAGCAATGTGGAGTGGGTTTTGCATTTTTTCTATATGTTGGGCCTATTAAATGTCATAATTTCCACCTTACAAGCATAACAGATGTCAAACATCACAGTGGCTGGGGTACACAATCTATAGCCCCACATGACATCATGGCATGGGGAGCAATATAGGCAGCACCTCTATTACCCAGAGAACACTCTCCACCCATGGCTTGGCCAGGCAGCAACCATTATGTTGGTAGTTCCCTGCATATTGCCCACAGATGGTAACCATGGTGTGACTGCAGTGGACTACAGAGGACATAGCACTATGCCACATTCCTACAATATGAAATGCATCGCATATAGTGCTCCATCGCTATGTTCCCCAATGGACACCTGCTACAACTGGCAAGCCAGCAAATGTTACCCACAAAGGCCATGCCATATACACATGCTTTGTATGGACAGATGCCACTGACACCAGTGACTACTGTGGGGGTAACAGGAGTAAGCTGCCTTAAGGTATCTGAGTGTACATTACCATTCAATTCACCTTGTGTAAATGCAGGTCTACTGCTTCCTGCCATACAGACTGTTCTGTCAGTGTGATTGTAATGGTTTCAGTCATGCCTTTTTATATCCCAGATACATCCCAATGTGTCTACTTCAGTATGTACATCCTAGGGATTGAGTACAGACTGTAGATGGAGGCTGCCGGACTGTACATCTGCATTACTTAAAGTTGATTGCTTGTTATCCTGTGGCCCAGTCTGTGTCTACTGTTGTACTGCTTCAAGGCCTTGGCCTGGACAGCAACATATGTACTCCTTTCCAGAATATTGTATACTTTTATCTGTTAGACAGTTGCATTACTCTGTCTAAACATATTTCAGAGTCTACACAGCTATATGACATGGCATACACTACTGCAGTAGCACACAAATAAAAGCTCCCCATGTATGCAAACCTGTGTGTGGTGTTATATCCTGTGATCTGTCTGTTGGTATATGTTGCAGGCAACAGGTGTCACTTGTATGTTTGGCTCATACAAAGTCCATGTGGTATGATGGTGACTGTAGCCATAGTGGCTGCACCATATTGTGTGCACCCACTACATATGTATCTCCCTATACATATGTCTGTGTGTGTATGTGTAGTTACATATATATATATATATATATATATATATATATATATATATATATATATATCTGCATATATGTGTCTGTGTATACGAATCCTAGGAATGTTGAGTGGGTCAACATTGTACATCCTCTATGGTAGCCACACTGTACTGCATGATATGTTACCAATACCAGCCTGACATCATACAGGTGGGATGGGGTACTATTAACATCTTGTGCCCATGTTGTGTCAGGTCCTGGGTTTGGGATTTGTGTTCCTTTGTCAGTGTAGGAAGCAATGCTTTTGAGGCCATTCACAGTCACTACAACCTCCATTGCCCTACTTTGGCAAGTCTGCTGACATCATCAACTGTGAAATACACCTCTGGGAAGAAATATTCCAGTAATCTCTGTGGTGCGGGCTTTAACTGCATGATGCTGTAGTGTGATAAACTAGTTAGGTAGGAGTTCTAATCTCAGCCAAGGCAACTGTGTGTGTGTGTGTTTGTAATTTGTAACCTGTGTGGAGGTGGCTGTGACTGTGTAACACCTGTACCCATTGAGTAGCAAGTTTTGTAATTTCCCTATATGGTGGCCATATTATATGTCACAATGTCCACTTTACAAACATGACAGATGTCAATCAGCTGAGATGCTGGGGTGGCAAATCACACCCTTATATGTGATACAAGGCTTGGTGAACAAAGTAAGCAACACTAGTATTACACAGAGTACACTATGAACCTGTGTCTCATACACAAACACACTTGCCTAGACAACTACCGCTATGTTGGTAGTACCCTGCATACTGTTCACAGATAGCAAGCATGGTGTGATTGCAGTGGGCTACAGAGGGCATGGCACCCTGTCCATCAGTACAATAGGCACATAACTGAAGACAGTCCACCTTCACTATGCTCCCCAATAGATGCCTACAACATCTGTGGTGCCATCAAATGTGATCCACAAAGGTCTGTCCATGAGCATGCCCTGCCACAAGAGGTCAGGAGTGGCACATGTGATAACAATCTGTGTACATAACATGGGCCTGGCAATCCAGGTACACTTCCACATGTCACTGTACATGAATTTGGGATGTGTGTACATCCCAGACACTGTCCATGTCATGGACTATAGAACACATACATGGCAAGCATTGTGCACTGGCCACACACAATAGTAACCCAGATGACAGGCTGGTGAATACAATACCCAACTGTGTTCCAGACACTACAGACCTGATCCACACTGCAGACCATTGTCATGTGGCCTGATGCCAGGGTATACCCCTCACCAAGCCTTGTGCAGCCTTCTGGCACAGCCAACCACTACACACCCATGAAGAAATGCACACATGCACGTCAGTACTGGTACCCTGTGTGTGGTGTATGATGCTTCCAACCACATCCACACTTGGTGCAACTCCCATCGGCATACTGAAGCATTCTGACTGATGCCACATGTTTTACCTTTGAAAACTTTGAAAATCAACCTACCGAATGGCCCTTTGTGCAAAAGTTCACCAAAGTTCGAAAATCAGCAAATCGAAAACCAGATTCGCTGATTTTTGAATTACAATTTTAAATACATAGCATAATGCAGGGGGGCAAGCCCCCTGCACTCCCCTACTATATTATTCTAACTCTGCGGTCGCACTACAGTGGGGAAAAGGTCCACTTCCCGATCCCCACTATAGTGCACTCTGCACCCAAAATGCAGAATCTACAGTGAGCAAATGTCAATGTGCATTTGCTCATTGCACATCCGATGCATTTCTATTCAGTCACCTGCAATCTTGAGAACTTACTTCCGAGCAATGTACTTTTGACCATTGCAGTTTCAAGCATTCAAAGGTAAACCTGTCAGACACCTTCACATGCCCTTTGCCCATAGAACAGCACAATAGCTGCTGTGGTGCATGTGATACTTGTGCAGTACTCTGTTGTGGTAAAATAACTAGGTAGGGAGTGCATTTATGACCCTGGCAAGTGCGGCAATGTGTATAAGTCCCTTAGAGAGTGTGGCTGTGTTGCAGATGACACCGGTCAATGTGGGCAGGCACGTGTGCTACACCTACGGTATCTGTGCGATATCACTGTTGCAGATGTCACTCACCAGCACATATTTTTTTGGACACCTCACCAACATGTAAGCTATGTGGTGCATGCAATAACTGCATGCACATGTGATAGTAATGCATTGTCAGTCAAAGGTTTGAATTCCTGTACTGGTATGTATGTCACACAAATGTGATTCAGTTTTACTCTTCCACCCCTTCCCTGAAGTACTTTGTCTCTGTCTGTCCCTCCCACACCCTCCCTGGTGGATGTGGATATGTACAACTGCTCTGCTTAGGCAGCAGCTTGTGTTTTTAAGTGTTGGTCATGATCAGTTGATGGCCCCTGCACCAATTGCAGTCCTCCTCTAGCTGACTGAATGTAAAACAGCTGTGGTAACATTCCCATAGCCAATTGCATGGAAACACACTACAATATCTAGGAACATCATGTTGGTGTTGGGCCGTGACATTCACTGTGAGTGGAACCTAGATCTGGTGTTTGGCAAAAAGCATCACAGTGGTTTTGGAATTTACCTCCAACAACATACACTGTGGAAAAAGGCCAAAAGACAGGAGGGGATGTGCCAGACATGACTACAGAATTTAAGTGTTGCTATTCTTAATTTAGAGTAATGTCGGTTTAACAGGGTGTGTGTGGTTATGGCCTGTTTTAAAAACTGTCATGACAGTGCAATGTTTGTGAGGAAACCCCCATTTGTAGGGTCATCTGCAGACTGGTTAGTGTGCTGAACCTTTTGTTCCGTGTGTTACTCACAGAACACCTATCTGAGAACAGCAGAAGCATAGTGTGAGGATTGCAGTCAGTACATGGTGACAGCCATGAGAGCTACTGACTTCATATCCCTGATTGGAAATACTTCACAAAACACAGTGGTACGACAGTAAATGTCTGAGGTTATCACAGAACCATGCCAATATTGTGCCAGTGTTCATAGCACTACTCACATGTCTGTCACTCTTTGTACATATGTCATGCAGTATACGTGCATGTGTTCCCCTTGCTCTGCAACTGTTCTAAATCTGGTGTCTTGTGGTAATGGGAATATCTATGCATGCTGTTATAAATTATCCTGACTGCGCACTATGCATGCTGTTATAAATGATCCTGACTGCACGTCAGTACTGGTACCCTGTGTCCCTGTGTGTGGTGTATGATGCTTCCAACCACATCCACACTTGGTGCAACTCCCATCGGCATACTGAAGCATTCTGACTGATGCCATACGTTTTACCTTTGAAAGGTTGAAAATCAACCTACCGTACGGCCCTTTGTGCGAAAGTTCACCAAAGTTCAAAAATCAGCAAATCGAAAACCAGATTCACTGATTTTTGAATTACAATTTTAAATACATAGCATAATACTGGCCCTTATCTGTTGTAAAATGGCAACACCATAGCCCATATGGGAATGCTGATGTCAGTCGACCCACCTGTCCCACATCAACTGGCCTTGGCACCAGGCACCAGCAAGTCTGGGTCCCAGCCTGGGACCTCCTCCTCTGTTGTGCCTGCACAACTTTTGGGTGGAACTGCTGCAGGTGATAGTGCTTGGCCGCTCCCTGGGAGCGGGGGGAGGAAAGGAACCTGTCACCCACCATCAGGTCGAGGCCATGGTGTGTAGGGAGCTCAGCAAGGAGTTTCAAGATCACCTATGCCAGCTTGAGGGCCACATGGTGCAATCAGAGGGTGAGCTTGCACATCCTACCCAGCCCCCAGCACAGCCACCTTTGGGGCCGTGAAGGTGCAGTGGTGACTGCCCATGGGTGGGGATCTCAGTCTCACTGTTTCCATTTGGGGGCTCATGGGCTTGCAACTTCAAAATACCCCTCTCTGTCCAAGGTGTTCTCCCACACATATATCATATACCGTCCCTGTATGCTGTCTTGTCTGTCTTATCTGTCATCCAACCGAACCTATCCTCTCCAAACATACCTACTCTCCTTCCCCAACATCCCACTCACACCTTAAAAAAAGGGTGATCTGCTCCCAATAACAAAATTTTGTCCCATACATAGCTGTCCATTTCGCACGTGTCCACTGGACACGTAATGCTGTCTAATTGGCATCACAAAATATTATTGTTGTTGTCCTCGCCCCTCTCTCAGGCGTTTCAGTGTACATATCTACCTCCAAATTCAGTGCATATGCACAGCTGTTGTTGTAGAAGAAATGGGCAGCTATGGACCTTCCCTACACCCTTCCTGCACATACCGGGATATTTTCCCTACTATCTTTCCATCTTTGTGCTCCTTTTTTCACCATTTTCCTATCAACCCTTTTTTCTTTTCTTTTAAAAAAATTAGCACAGAGGTAAGTGGGAGTAAACACTTTTAAGCAGCAGTAAGCGGGTTTTAGCCTGTTTGTGCAGGGGTAAGCAATGCCTACACAGGTTAAGCAATTCAGGATCTAACTGAGTATAAGAAACAGTAACCAGAACTTAGCAGTGCTTACTGTCGTGCAAACCCACACAAACCCACTTATAACTGCTTTAAAGTGCCTTAACCACTCTGTATCCAATGGCATTTGTTCTGTGGTGTTCCTCAGGGCTCAGTCCTAGGACCCCTCCTGTTCGGCATATACTTCTCAGAGGTACAGACAAGCACAGGAGGACTACAGCTGACCAAGTTTGCAGATGACTGCAAACTAGGGGCTATAATTGACTCACCGACTGACACAGACATTCTCCAAAAGGGTCTCACTGAGACGGATACCTGGAGTCAAAATTATGGCCTAAAGCTAAATGCCAAAAAGTGCATAGTTATTTCTTTTGGAAATAACAAAGTTCCCACAAACTACCACATAGGTGCTAGTCCCCTAAATACGAAAAACGTAATAAGGGATCTGGGGACCCAAGTAGATAGTAATCTCTCCTTTGTTAATCACATTGCCAAAGTGGTTAGAAAATCCTTCTATGTGGCCCACCTAATCACAAAAGGGTTTGCATCCAGATCAAAAGAGGTCATTGTGCCCCTCTACTCATCACTCATCAGACCCATCATAGAGTACAATGCCCCATTTGGGATGTACCTTACAAGACACGTGCAACAGCTGGAAAGACCACAGAAGTACCTCACCAAGAGGATCACTGGCCTCAAACAAATGCCCTATGCAGCTCGACTGAAGAAACTCCGGCTGTACTCGGTTGCATACCGAGTACAGCCGGTGATCTCTGCCTGACATACAAGGCCATATCCAACCCAGAACTGATGGAAATGCTTCACCTAAAGAAAACCTTATCCCCACGAGCCACAAGCTCTAGGGATCTAAACCTCACCACAGCAATAAATAGGACGTGCTGGAGGGATAGATTCCTGTCCCAGAGACTTCCCATGCTTTGGAACAAGATTCCAATCTACATTAGGCAGAGGTCTTTGCTAGCACTCTTCAAGGAAAACCTTGATGAGTGGATGGGAAACAGAAAGTTCACCCCGGGGATCACTTCAGTAGCTCTGCTGGACAGAGGCACAGGGAACTAATCTAAGGGGGTGGCGAAAGCCAACATATTCTGGCTAGGCTTATAAATGCCTTCGGGCAGATAGCCTAGTACCTACCTATGAACCTATGAACCTGCCTAGCAACAAAATAATCAGCCTCAAACCCAGGACCCTGCACACCATAACCAAAGTGATTTACCACTATGCCATGTCAGACATACATAACCATGGTCGAGTAAGCAGAAACAGACCGTAAAACTAAAACAATGAACTAAAAGAAATGGTCGTGTCAGCAAACAGAAGTGGATGTCCAAGAAAAGTTTATTCACCAAAATTCACAAGCGCTTTCACCCTAACTCAATTGTAGGGCTTTTTCAAGTGTAAAAACACTCTCTAGATTAATCTCTAAATAGCAAGATGAGCAGTAGGTATGGCACAAGAAGTAGAATACAGTGTTAGTGCTGCAACAGGTAGCACACTCTCCTTTGGTTTGGAAGACTGTGGGATCTAGTCCTACGCCATGCAGATAGATTGCTGACACTGCAGTGCAGCAAAAGGGAGATGATGCACTCCTGAGAGTGTTGTTTTCCAGATGAGATGTTAAACGAGGTTCCATCTGGCTAGTTGGGGGGGGGGCTTCATGTGAATGTAAAAGTTATCATGTTACCTATTGAAAAGAGTAAGGGAAGTTCCCTAATGCCCTTGGCAAATTTCCCCTACTAGTATAAATACCCCCTGGGGTCTCAGCTAAAAAGAGACTACTAGTCTAGTGGTGCTAACTCAGTCAACAAAGGATGAATGATTAAAAGTGTGCTGAACTGTAACACCCTGAACTTGATCACCAAAGAAAGCCTTTACCCTAGAAAGCATCCTGAGTTTTAGATGTAAGAAAAATATGTGTATATGTTGGATTTTTTATTTTAATTCTGTTTCTTAACATGATGATTGAAGTGGTCATTGGACCCTTTTTATTCATGATATAGAGCAAAAGGGACATAAGATTTATACAAACTGCTGAGGTATAGCACACAATGCAGTAATGCTCATTGATTACAGACGCAGAAATAACTAAATGTTGGGCTGTAACACAGTACAATAATGTGCATGGATTACTTATGCAGATGCAAGTTGGGCAAAATAATAAACAAACTGTGGTGATTGCTTGTAATGTTTTGTGCATTTGGTGATTAGCCATTATCTTTGTAAGAATGACACTAGTAGAGATCAGTCAGGTATTCTTGAACTTATTTTTATTTTTATGTAAACAAAAAAGCATCATTCCTAACATGAAAAAGCATTTTATTACAACAGTCAGGCACTGTCCTTCAAAATACTTTTTCACCAAGTAGCACTGAGAATATAGGCTCCATGTATGTATAGGCCTCAGCGTAAAGACATCCTGTCTGTGGAGTTAAGTGGGTAGTGATAGGTTGTGATAGATAGTTCCTTTTTCTTTAATGGCAAGGGTAGGCAGTGTTCAATAAACAGTAATTTAAGTCAGAGAGTTTTTAAGAGCATGCTGACCCTAGCTATCATCACAAGCTATCCTACACTTGGCTTGGATGAACAGTGATACTTACTGTATAAGAATGGAAAATAAATAATTTTTTTAGTACTAGCTGGAGACATTGAGTATTTCCTGAAGAATCACATGCTAGTAGCAGGTGGTGATATTCCAGTTTTGGTATAAATGCAATAATTCCTATTGCTAACTTTGCCTCTGGAGTTAAATGACTAGATTGACTAAAGCAAATTTTCAGTTGTTTAAGAATATTATCTAAAGCTGTAGCTGAATGATGTGTAAATTATAGGTTAAGTTCAAGCTGTAAGCCAAGATAACCACAGCTGCATTCCTGAGGTATGGTAATAGGTTTGTTATGTGCCAGGTAGTCTAGTAATAGGCTTGGCAGGATTAAGAATACTTTCTTTCCAGTTTGCCAGGTGAAAACCACTTTAAAGACTTCTTGTCGACCTTTTTATAACAAGTGTTATATTTCTGATTTCATTCTATAGAATTATTTTATCCACATAAAGGGTGATTTGTAGCTTAAGAAATGTAAGAAGGAGTTCATGAATGAACACAGAAAAGAGGATGTGAACTACATTTTCCTTAAGTAGTCTCTGCTTCTATTCCCCCTTGATCAGATGATTGGTTCACTGAAGGTACAATTTTTGTGTAGGTACAAAATGACCTACAAGTCTCTTCACCAAAAATGCACTGTTTAGTCTAGTCAGAAGCTGGATGCGACCCATTATTTCAAATGTTTTTTGTAAAACTACAAATATTACAACAGCCAGGAGTTCCTTTTCTCTGTCTGTGCAAATTTATCATGATAATGTATGCATCTGTCTGTATGACACAACTCATGTTTAAATATATGTGTACATGGACAAGAAGAACATACTTTGACCAAGGCTGAAGAAGTTGTTTATATATCATGTTTCGTTAACAGCTGACTTTAAAAACTGGTCCTTACTCATTGATATTATGAATCAGTCACATTTGATTTGGAAGTGAATGTTGAATGTTTCACAGTTGGGGTTACAATACTTGTGAATAGGGGTAAGTTAATAATATAGATATGTGGGCCACTTAGAACTGAGGAAGCCATCTTAACAAAAGATGGGCAAAGGTCAATACTAGAGCAGCATGTTTTATCTGTAACTTGGGTAGAACTTTTTCCACAGTTCTATGAAAGAAAACCTTAAAATGCCATTTGAAAAGAAGGAATTCAACCTTATGGACTATGATGTAAAAAAAAGCATTAATACTGACAGCGACTAGCAGGGGTGGCCATGGTGGTGCAGCGGTTAGCATTGCCACCTCACAACAAGAGGTTTTCCAGTTTGATTCTTGGCTGGGGTGCCTTCTGTGCAGAGTCTGCATGTCCTCCCTGTGGTCGCATGGGTTTCCTCCCACATCCCAAAGACATGCAGTAGGTGGATTGGACACTCTAAATTGGCCCAAGGTGTGAGTGTGTGCCTGTGTGTGTGCATTCTGTGGAAGATTAGGTGCTGGGCTGGCAACTCGACACCATAAAACTCCACTGCCAATCATGAGCAGACAGATGATCTGCTGTGGCGACCCCTAACTGGGAAAAAGAAGAAGAAGACTGACAGTGACTAGCAGACTACAATGCTCTGAGATGGGTTTTAAAGCTGATTGAGTTAAATATCATTTGTGGCCTTTACTGATGATGTAGAAAGCAAAGGGTTAAGTGACTGGTTAAAAGATAAACTTGTTCAACCTTTTCATGCTAAATATTTTTGGCTGACCAGGAAAAAATGTTTGACCTCTTCTTACAAAGTTATCTTTTGCTGCTGTGGTTGGAAGTCTGAAGTCACTCTTCAACTTAAGATATGTATTCAGTAGTTCAGGGTAATTTTTTTCTACTTTTTACAGTTATACTAAGACTTTAGGAATATCTCACTAGATTAAGATAACCAAGGACATATATCACATTTAAAGCTTCTCATCCTAAATAATATAATATTTTAGCTGTATTCCCAGAGAATTCTGAGAAAGTTCTCTAATGATCTTGCAACATCAGTTTGTATAACCAAAATATTCCACTTTACCGCATCTAACTCTATCATAATTTTTTTTTCTAAAGGCTTTGATGTGTCTACTTATAATATAAATTCATTTGGTTTTAAGTATTTTAAATGACAAGTATCTGTACAATGATCATTTCTAGCTTTGAAATTATTTATTATATGTGTAATTGTCTGTTATATTAGTAACTGTGTATGATTACCAGTTTTCAATTTGGTTCTTAAATATTCCGTAATTATTTAATTCAGGTGATACAATGCAAGTGCCAGCTTAAGTGTTGCTTAATATGGGCCCATCCAGCTGATATTAAATTTCTCCATTATTATAACATTTATCTACAGATCTCATTGTAGGTTACTTTGTGTAGTTCAGAAACAATTGCAAGAGGCTTGAGATGGTAATTATGCTAGTGAGACAAGTTTACTGTTTTATCCTACTTTGGACATAATGAATGACCAACTTGGTCTTCTGTCACTGAAGGTTTTGCCTTACTCAATAATTATGTAAAAGATATACTGAGTAGCAAATAATATCAGCAACATTTTTTTTGTTTACTACTTATTTTTCTGAAATATTGTAGGTATTTAAAATAAGAGGTCACTGATCATGTCTATCCATTATCCTAATACATCAGATTATTCTTTGCTGATCATTTTCTCACCTAGATATTATTTATTATTAAAGTGCCTTACATTTAAATGTGAATTTTTACATGCATGTTTAGTAGGGAGTTGTTTGTTTCCTCCAGGATCTTGCCCATTGGTTCCACAGCCACCACTCACTTGGCCCATTCATTCTGGGGAACTAGCAGCCAGGTGTTCCTAAGCTATTTGAAATCCCTACGGGCCATTCATTCCAACCTAGGAATTCACAGTAGTCTTACATTCCTCATTGAGAGGGGGGAGTTACACAGCAGCCAGTTTGCTGGTCCTGGAGGGATACCTACCCTCGGCCCCCTGGCTGTGCTTTATCTTCTTTGGCAGTTCTTTCAAGCCTGCATTTCCTACTTTCTAATAGGAAGTATGCCTCCATGTGCCATCTAGTGTGATTCCATTAACATGAGCTTGGCAGGCTCATATCTGCAATGAACAGATAACTAGTGCTCCTGTGCCCTGCCCCCCATGCAGTGAGCCGCAATCACATCCCTCTACCCAGGATGGGTAAGCCAGCAATGGCTGCGCACTCCCATCATCCTTGCTAAGCTCCTACAGATGTGTAAGCTTCTAGTTGAACTCATGTCACCTGTACCATGATCAGGACTTTATCCTTCTCTATCATGGAACTCTCTGAATAAAGAGAAATGTTGGCCATGACATTTGTATAAGCAGGAATAATGCTGGATCCATTGCTTTAGCATGAGTTTAAGCAGAAATAGTGGTAAGTGCTGGAATAAGAGCTTGAGGGAGGTTTGGATTTAGCTCAAAGTTTCCTAATTTCACTTATTTCAAAATGATAAAAAAATCCTCAAATATCTAATGTAGAGAACATGTGCAGAGTATGTGAATAGTTTTATGACACTGCTTTTTGAATACCCAGTTTAATTTGTGTGAAAACTTATTCCACCAATGTAGAATAGTGTGTGTGTGTTGTACCTTTAAGAAGCATTTCCAAGGACAACACATGCATATAATTAGCAAGCACATGCTAGCTTCAGTGCAATTTTGAGAGTGCAGCCAGAGTGTGAGCATGTATGAATGTGATAGCAATTTGTTTATACTTTTATCTAAGTTAAAGCTATTAAGCCTCAATTCTGATGTCTTTGTACATAATAAAGCTGCTTGAACAGAACCCACAGATGTTTGTCTGTTTTATCCTGACCAGACAAGCGACAACCAACATTCCAAAATTTTTTGACAGATGCCTAGCTGTTATTATGATTCTGAGAAAGTTGCTGACAAGGAATCTTGTGTTTGATGCCTTCATTTGGGGAGAGTAGGAAAGAAATAAATATTATAAAAAATAAGTTTATGTCATTTATTGCTGAAGCTAAGAATTAGTTCTGAATGCAGGATCAAGTAGTAGGTGAGTTTTGGGATTGGTTAGGGAACAGACGTGGGACCAATGCTCTTTCCTGAGCACAGAGCAATTAGTGGATGTATGGGTACACCTTCACAATCATGGATTAAGGGATTCTATAAACTTCACACCAAAATGGAACTTTGTATGGGAAGCTGACCTTTTACAACAGTTTTTTATGTATCCCAAGGAGTCCACTTCAGAAGGCTGCTTTGCATTCAGCCTTGCTGCAAGTAGGTTGCCCCCAGTGTCTAGCACCACCCTTGTTCTATTTAACATTCAGACTGTCCTATAGCTCAGCTGCCGTGCTAGCAAACCCAACAGTAAGCCCATTTTAAGAATCCTACATAGCATATGAAAATCAGCATTAGGGAACACAAGATAGTACTCAAAGTATGTAACTATAAAGGTGACAACTGTTGTCAGCAGTTCATTTGCAAAATGGATCTCTAATGGCTCACAGTTTCAACTAGATATATACAATGAACTCATCTAATGTTTCTATCCGTCCTCAATGTGATAAATAGCAGAATAGGAGTGAGGAGAACATTTGTACTTAATCGTTTTGGTGTTAACATAGCATTTATATTCAAGCTAGTATCTAACAGTTTGGTAGGATAACTACTCAAAGTGGAATAGACAATAGTATTTTGCTAATATATGGAAACTGAACATATCACCAGCATCTATGGTATCAGGTGAAAATAGAATCACTTTAATTTTTTAGAGTTTATGTGAAGACTAAAAGATTCAGTCTTTGACTGAGTCTGAAGAAAAGTCCTCTGAACCAAAGCAATTGTTGTAGCTGATCAGTATGCGATTATATACAAGATTAAATGAAACTAGATGGATCACCAAGCATGGATATCCTGAGGTCTTAGTGTAGAACCCTGTGTGATTCGGACATTATTGAGTATAGAGAAGTTGTATCATTCAAATGGATTTCTTGCATATGCCCCCAAGATAGATTTTGAATGAGTTTAAGGACAGTATTGGTAGTTGTTACAAATGAGAGAGACAGTGAGAGAGAGAGAGAGAGAGAGAGAGAGAGAGAGAGAGAGAGAGAGAAATAGCAGCATGTCATGATTAACAGACTCAAAAACTTTTGACAGATCTAGAAATATGGAACCAGACATTTCTCTTAAATTTTGTTTGACATAGTTGTGTCATACCTAGATAGAAAGCTCTTTTTGCAGTGATTGACAATTATGTATTGCTAGATAAGTAATGAGGTGCATAGATGCAGGTATGTGTGAATGAATATTGTTCGCATTTATATTCCTCCAGGTAACAACACAAATACCCTAAAGGACATCCTCCAATGGCTATCCATAAGTTGCCCACAAGAAACCATAGTACTCGTCGACTGGAAAACCTGTTCCTCAGACTCCCTTACTACCCACTTAAATTTGTATAACTTTACCCAGGTCATATCTTCCCCCACCAAAATCAGTAAGCCCCATAACAAAAAAATTATTCTAGACTGGATTCTCATAAACAACCACCCCCACATGTGTAAAACAGGCACCCAACTCGATGACATAAGTGATCACTACCTCACCTATGTACTCAGGCAAAAAAATGACATCCCTCAGCTACCCACCTTCAAAACTATAAGGAGCAACAAGAACTTTAATCAAACTAAATTCCAAAGCAAGCTCAAATCATATGACTGGTCTGAACTAATATAGCTCCCCCTAGATGAAGCAGTTGCTTACTTTAACTCTAAGTTTCTTGCTATCCCTGACAACCACGCTCCTACTTGAACAATTAGAGCCAATAAAAAAGTAGCACCATGTCTACCAAAAGATACCAGACAAAAACATCATAAAAAGGAATAAAGCCTGGGCCTCATGGAGGACCACCAAATCCCCAAAAGACCAACTTTTATACAAAAAACTTAGGAATAACACAAAGAAGTCCATTACACTAGACAAAAAAAATTATTACTGTCACCAGCAACAGAAACACCAAAATCGCCCACAGAAATTCTGGTCTACTTTGAATAACCTCTTCCACCCAGGACATTCCACTACCCCTACCCCCTTGACTACCCTCCAAAAACCTCCAGAAAATGTGGCTAACACCTTTAATACGTTCTTCACAGAAACTATTCAACCCCTCACCAACAAACTAGTCCCCGATAGCCCAAGTACTATTGCCCCTCACTCAAATCACAACTGTCCTTCAGCTTTCAACCAATACCAACATCACTTATCAAGTCACTAATTAAGAAACTAAAGCTAACCACCCTATCGTCTGACCTACTTCCAGCAGAGTATCTTCAAAAAGCAGCAAATTAATTAGCAAACCCCATTTCAATACTGATCAATAGAATTATTGTCGAAGCCTATATCCCCTACATAAGGAAGGTCTTCCACATTAGTCCTCTTCATAAAGGGGGTACTTCCACTGAATTTTCTAACTATAGACCCATAGCCATATTCTCACCCTTGGCAAAAATTATGGGAAAAATGTATCCATAAACAACTCCTACCCTATCTCAGTAAAAACAATCTTCTAACCTCCACCCAACATGGTTTCAGACCATACCATAGTACGACCTCAGCCCTCCTTTCCTTTTCTCATACAATAAATCAACACCGTAATAACAACAAGCTCTCCTCTGCCTTTTTCTTAGACCTGTCCAAGGCATTCAACATAGTAAACCACCAGCTATTACTATGTACACTAAAAACACTTGCACTAGATAACTAAGCAATTCTCTGGTTTCTGTCCTATCTAAGTGGTAGACAACAAGCTGTATTATGGAAGGGGAATCTATCCACCCTACTACCAATCACCCTTGGAGTCCCTCAGGGGTCCATATTAGGTCTGCTCCTTTTCTTCATTTTCATTAATGACTTAAATACAGTCATCCCCTAAGCAACTTCTATTCAGTATGCGGATGACTCTACCCTTATCTGCTCTGCTACCTCTCCAACAGATTTACAGAACTCATCACAAAGCACCTTTAATAAAGTGGAAACCTGGCTCACTCACCGGCATCTCCTATTAAATCCAAATAAAACTAAGCTGTTACTCTTCACCCCCACTTGTAAAGTTCCTTTGCCATCACTTACCATAAAATCCAACAATGGAACCATAATTTCCCCAGAACCTACAACTAAGCTATTAGGCGTATTAATCGACAACAATCTCAAGTTCGATGCTCACACTGACCAAACTATTAAGACAGTAAATAAGAAACATGGCTCTTTATATAAGATTAAACAATTCCTTACCCCATCTGCTAGGACTGTGATTGGCCGAACTCATTTACTTTTAACCCTGCTATATGCCTCTCGTATTCTTACAAATCTAAGTATATTTGACCTAAATAAACTTGCTAGCTGCTACAATAGCATTGCCAGATTTGCCACAGGTTCACCTTATAGACACCATTTTCTGAACCTTCAAGCTCTAGGCTGGCTAGTATAATCAATTAATAGTTGCACACAAAATTCTCTTATCAACCAGAAATTACATCCATACTTAAAAATATCATCATCCCATACAGCAACCTAAAAACTCTCTGCTCCTCTAATAGAATGCTTGTTCGAACTGTTAAAAACCAACAAATTAGCTGGTGTCTCTCTATTCTTCAACTCTGTTGGAAAAATCTGGAACTTACTTCCTGCTGAACTCACTGCAGTCCCCTCTTTAACTCAATTTAAAACATCTCTTAAAAATACATTGGCTATGGTCCTGTACAAAACCTGACTAACCCCTTCTCTATTTACTATGTATCTCTAAAAACCTGGCCTCATGTTGAAACTATCATAACCATAGCTCTTACACCTCAACTGATTCAGATGTTTGATTAGTTAGTGTATTCCTGAACTATAAGAGAACTTACAGATCTATATACAACTAAAATTGCTATGTTCGTGCATAAAAGTTCATAATTCTCAAACCTGTTATATTTTCTGGTATAACCGGAATAGCTTTCTGCAAGAGTTTCTGCATAAAGTATATAAGTGTCAAAGTATGTAAATATTCTTGTACAAAAGTGTTTAATTGTCAAAGTCATGCTGTCTGTATGTATGTATCTATGGAGCTTTTCTCCCCGGGCCTCTGCTGAAAATGGACCAAAATCCAGTCGCACTTTCCAGGTTAATAAATGTAAAATAAAAATGAATAAAAATAAATAAATGTGTATACATTCAAACACTTTGGGTAGATGAAAGAGAAGGCCAATCAGTCTTTATATAAGGGTAATGCAATAGACTCTTTCCAGTCAGCTGGAATGTATACTTCTTTTGTGGAGTTATCTTAAGCAGAGAAACCAAACAGACTATAAGTTTCATTCTTAATTAAAGATACACATACGGAATACTATCAGCTGCAGCAGAACCACATTTTGCCCAGGAAACGAGTTTCAAATAATGGTGGTACTGGTGTAAACTTAAGTTCTGCAGTTTCAGACACAGGGATGAGGAGGGGTCAACAGATATCAAGTTTAAAGTAAACTGCTGAGATATACTGAAACAGTGTCCGCTAACTGTATTTGCAATTTCATCTGTGGAGGCATTGGCTAGTTGCATGACTTGAATGGTCTTATCAGGCATTACAGCATTGGAGACACTGTTCAATAGCCATAGCAGTTGATTATATTTTTTTACATCAGAACAGTGAGAAAGTATTACTTACTTACTTAATAACATTCATTAACTGATACCAATTAGCAGTGTTTTGGCTTAATTCCTAAGTTCTTAATTGCAAACTCATTTCAATGAATGTTTTTTTTTTTTTATTTAAAGATTTCTCAAACATACCTTTGATCAGACATCTTATACAAATGTTGCTGAACATGAATATGTCAGCAAAAATGGCTATAGTGTATTGAGCCATTCTAGAAATTCTGGATATGACATTAGAAATGCTTAACTAACAGTTGCTAGTACTTCAGTGCAGCATAAAGGTTTCATTGCATTTATTTGGACCATCCTCACATACACAAATCTGATTTTATAATTAGGTTGATGGCTGCCCACAGTAGAAACAATCAAAAAAGTTCCAAACAAACCACTAGAAAGTGAGTATCTACAGTGTGTGTTATATTTGTGAACGTGAGTATATCTGAGTATATAGACAGATATATACATCTATATATTTATAAATACTTATATATATATATATATATATATATATATATATATATATATATATATATCTGTCTATCTATCTATCTATCTATCTATCTATCTATCTATCTGAGGGTAGCACAGTAGTGCAGCAAGTAATATTGTTGACTCACAGTAAGAGGTTCTCTGGTTCGATTAGCGACTGGTTTGCCTCCTATGTGGAGTCTGTATTTCCTCCGTGTATTTGCATTGGTTTTCATTGGGTTCAGTGGTAGCCTTCCACATTCCAGAAATATTCAGTATGTGGACTGGGTGCTCTAAACTGGCTGTAGGTTTGAGTGTGTATGTGTGATACAGAAGAACAACCATGTCAGGGCTAGCCACCTCGTGGTGTAAACTTTGGCTCTAGATTATTGGTGTGTGTGGGTATATGCATATATATATATATATATATATATATATATATATATATATATATATATACACACACACTTCTGTCTAGCAAATGGCTTGATGGTGGCCATCACATGGTTCAGCAAGGCAGACAGTTAGAGGATCACATTCAGGAGTAACCAGAAAGGTACTGAGGTAGAATCAGTGATTTCAAAGTTATCTACAGTAAAACAATCAGCCCACAGCAGGTTGCCACAATTAGCTAAAAACAGTGGACTAAGAAGCCTCTAGAGGTCAAAAGAGTCTAGACTGAAGGCCTGGAGGTTGACTGGAGAGAAAGCACAAGAGTTCAAGGAAATATTCAGGACACAGGTAGAAGTGAAAACAGGTGGCAACACCTTAAAACAGGATGTGGGAGGACTACAGAACAGATATGTGGTCAAAGCCAGGTATTGGAATAAGATACATAAGGAAAGCTGATGGTGGAATGCAAACATTCAGAAAGTCATCAAAAGAAAAACAGGAGTGTAAGAAAAAGTGGGGATAGAAAAGTCGGACCAGGCTAAGAAGGATTATTGGATGGCTAACAAAGAAGCTAAGAGAGCAGTTGCTATAGCATGGAACAAGGCATCAGAGACACTCTACCAGCTTCTAGAAAGTGAATCAGTGGATGACACAAAAAACTCTAACAGGCTGCAAGGTGAAAACAGAAAGGTAAAGAAGATAATCATCAGACAGCTTCATAGGGAAGCATGCAACAACCTGCTCACCAGTCAATAGGACATCAAAGGCAGTTGGAAAAAGTACTCCTAGAAGCTGTACTGTCGCAGACATAGTCTACAATGAAAGCAGAAAAGGAGCATGGACTAGAAGAAGTATGAACAGCAGTAAGGAAAAGGAAGTCAGCTAAAGCAGAAGGCTGATATGTGGTCATTGCAAATGTGATCAACATGTTGGGTGAGTTAGGGGACAAGTGGTTGCTGAGGGCATTCATAGCAGGATGGAGAAAAAGGCATATCCAAGATGATGGGAGAATAAGCACACTACTGCCAGTGTACAAGAACAAGGGGGACATTCACAATTGTGAGCAGTACAGAGGTATAAAAGTCCTGTTACACTGCATGAAAGATCTGGAGAAGGTGCTTGATAAATGAATATGCAGAGCAGCAGAACATAAAATAAGACATGAGCAATTCAGATTCAGATCATGAAGTAGCACAACTAACCCAATGTGTGTCGTGATTCAGATAGTTGAGAAGAAACTGGAGATGAGGAAAGAGTCTAGGTGGACATTCTTATTTTTGTAGAAAGTATATGACCAGGTCCCAAGAAAGCTGATTTGGACAGTCTTGCAATGGTTCAAAATCCCAGAAACTTTGGTAGAATTAGTGCAGGCTATGTACAAGGACAGACATGAACAGTGTTCAGACTCTTCCCACTGCAGAGTCACTGCATGCAGATGATTTGCATCACAGGCAGACTCCGAACAAGAACTTCAGCAAATGATGGGGGAATGGAATGCAAAACTGAAGACACACAATTAATCTGTGTATGGTTAAGACAGTTGTAGTGGTAACAAATGGAGGAAATCAGAAGAAGCTGAGATTTGAGATATAAGAAAAAATAGTGAAACATGCTAACAGCTTCATGTACCTGTGTGAGGTGACTGAAGAGATGGGGAATCTGAATAAGGAAGTCAAAGCTAGAATTAGAGGGGCTGCAGCTAACTGGCACAGAGTGTCAGGGGTGGCATATGACAGATGAATGAAAAATAAGCTGAAAAGGAAAGTGTTCAAAGCAGTGGTATGACCAGAATTACTATATGATACAGAAACATGGGCAAAGAAGGTAGAGCAGTTGAGGAAGCTAAAGCTGGTGGAGATGAAGTACATGAGATGTGTGGTAGGATGGACACTGTGGGACAGATGAAGAAATGAGGACATCAGAGCAGAAGCCCAAGTGGCTCCAGTTAAAGAGAAGTTCAAAATGAACAGATTGTGGTGCTTCAGGCACATGTGCAATAAAGCAGAAGACAATCTGGTGAAAAAGACTTGGGATATATATATATATATATATATATATATATATATATATATATATATATATATATATATATAGTTTCCCTTCAAAATATCTAAAACCCATAACATCTAAAATCATAACATCGAAACCAGAACATCTAAAACCCAAAACATCTAAAACCCATAACATCAAATTTTATAACATCTAAAATGTGCATCACAACACTGAACACTACAAGTCACATGAAAATAACATCCCCTCTACATATAACGACACCAAACTACCAAACACACGTTTTACTCCATTTCTGCAGGGAGTCAAGCCCCCCTGCATCCCCATAAATATATACCAACTCCGAGATCGCATTGCAGTGGGAAAAAGTTAATTTCCTTACCCCACCATATCATTATCACCATAAAGAATGTACACATAATCCCCAGGATTCACGAAGCCTCCGTGTAAGAGTTATAACTCTTACACGGAGGCTGCAGTTAAACGGAGTGATGTCAGCATGCTCTGCATATTCATGAGAGCATGCTGAATCACACCTAAGTCAAACACGGTCCGTGTAAGACAGTAGGGGGCATGTCCGTAGGCTGAGCCCTGCAAGCGGACATGCCCCCAGAAGTGTAAAAGTGCCCAAAGAAGACACCCACAACAGAGTCCATGGAAATGTGAATAAACACAACACAACACATGCCCCTACAGCCTATTAAACATAAAACAATCTAAATGAACATGTCATATTTTTTTTAAATTGTAAAGATGTTTAACCGTGAGTGCGCTCGTTTGCGCGGGCGTGCCCATAGAGCAGCTACAGTTAGCAGTCAATGGGAAAGCATATAAGAACTAAATATGCAAAATAAGCCAGAAAGCAATAGCGTAGTGGTACAGATGCCGGCTGCAGAGCAGGCATTCATGGTTCGAGCCCCCACAACACAAATTTTTTTTTTTGCAAAATAAGCAGGAAACAAGTCCCTGACACATATGTACACATAAAACCAGAATATATGTAAAATGCAATGAAATATCCCATTTATATTGAATAAATGTGAGCTAAGAAATGAATATAAACTGCCAGATGTGCCCATAGCTGAGCTACAGTACAACAGAGTGAGTGTATGTGCCCGTAGATAAGCATTGGTCCAACTGGTGCAAACTGAGTGCCCGTAGCTGAGCAGTGGTTTACCATGCTAAATATATGTGCTCCTAACTGAGCTGAGCGGAATATGCGTGCCGATAGCCAAATGAGGCTTAAACCAGCTTACCCCGTTTGTGCGGAGCTGCGCACCACGCAAACAAGCTAACCGATGGGCAACGGTGAGCAAGCCGTATCAAAACTGCCTTTACACAGACACACCCCTCAACATGTCTAGACAGTCATGAAAAATAAAAAGCAGTGGCCAGGTTCGAACCCAGGATATTATACACCATAGTCAAGGTACAGAACCAGTAAGCCATGACAGCAGTACCTAGAAATGCAATAATAGCTCATATATAGGAATGAATACAAACTACAGCATGACAATGCAGGTTTACTGAAGTTGATACAATTCCAAAATGGCCAATCACAGATATGTGTGGGAAAACGGACTATATAAGCCCCATAGGCGGGAATACACAGCATAAACGATTGTAGAACAGACCTGCAGGCAGAATGTCAGGTGTAGGAGAGGGTAGTCACTTTCGAGCGCAGAGGTGGGGTGTTGAGGAGTCCAGGTACATGACCTGGCTCCTAGTCCACAACCATGAGGCCCAACTCATGCAGGGCCAGGTCCTCTGGGGAGCGTACAGGGCTGAGGCGTGGGACCAGTTGGCTCATGAACTCACCAGTGCCACAGGAATTCCAAGGACAGGTGAGCAGGTCTGTCACCACCATGCGGACCTGAAGAGACGCAAGCAGGACCAACTGAACCTTTGGATCCAGGAGGCCCAGCAATCACCCAACGCCCCACCACTGAGTAAGTAACAATTAATTATGTATGTAGAAAGTTAAACTACCTGAAATTATGGAGATGTGTATTCCAATATTACTTCATTTATATTACAGCTGCAGGTGTCCGTTCTGTGAACCGCAGAGCCTATGCCGAAAGGCTGGTGCGGTTGTGCCACCAGGCAGGTCAGTAATCCACTACTAGTAACTGTAAAGATATATAAATGTATGACAGTCAGCAAAAGAGTGCAGTGTAGCCAGGAAGGAATTAAATCTGAAAGTAACAGTGTGAAAGTGTATGCAAGTATTGCCTGATTACAACAGTTCCCAGCCTGTAAGTGTAAACTAAACATGACACTGTCCAACATATATTTTGAAATAAAACTGCCCTACCTGTAAGAAAATAGTACACAACCTGCAGCAGCATGTAAAGTATAGCTGCTGAAGAGGATGAAATCACGTGTGAAATATATCCCTGTGGAAATACTGAAACATGACAGAAGTGAGACTGCTGGAAAGAACTGTAATAACTACTGTTAAAACATGTCAATAAAGCCTAGAAGTACCAGTCTGAATAGTAACATGAAAGCAAGTGAGAGAGTGTGAGAAAGTGTCAGGAATACAGCAATACAGTAGTAATAACCCCTGAATAAACTATACTGCAGTTAGGACAGAATTAAATGCATGTGAGACTCAGAACCAAACAGCGAAATATGTTCAAAGTGTTGCTGCATGTGAAATGTGTACACCAAAATCTGGATATGTTGCTCCCAGTCTGAAATACGCAGATAGGATGATTGTCTGATATACCAAACATCCACACTTGTCTACAAGTATATAAAGCAAAGGTAAGAGGATGATGTATCCGAACAAAGCTCGATATGAATGTGTATGAACAGCAATAAAATGTAGATTGATGTTGCAGTAACAGTCCCATCTGCAAGGTTAAGTAGTTAACATATAGGACACTGTAGTTAGAACAGTAGTGTGTATATAACTGTAGCTATTAGAAATGTACAGCATATGTATTTGTATTCAAAGGTGTTAATATTACTTTATTTACCCCACCCTCTAACCACCTATAACCCATTCCATGTGAAAATGGTATGTGCAATCACAATTACCACCCCTGGACGTCTGTCCTGTTGGGTCATATATATTTGCATGTCTGTTGATGCATCCACCCTGTTCATACATCCACACCTAATGGCCTGTTGCCATCAATCAACCCTGCATGTTGTTGGACTGTGTATTACTGTTCAAATTATGCATGTGTTATGCACGCTGTTCAATGGTGTGAATATCTGGGTGTTTGGTTAATGGGAATACTAATGCATGCTGTTACAACTAATTGTGAATGGTATTATATGTCACTAACCCAAACTGTCATGACATAATGCAAAACATAGAACGACAGGGAAGGCGGGTTCCAGCGGACCCACCTCTCCCACCTCAGCTGGCGAGTGCACCTGGCACTAGTGCCGAGTCCGGACCCTCCTCCGGTGGCCCTGTGCCACCTGCGGGTGGAAGCGCTGCAGGGGATGGGGCTTGCCCCCCCTCTGCAAGTGTGGCCGGAGGAGATCCACCACTCACCCTCCGTAGCGTCCGGACTGTGGTGCGTAGGGAGATTCGGGACTCTGTCCTCGAGCCCCTACGCCAGCTCGAGGCACGGGTGGCGCAACTAACGGGCATGCCGTTGCCCCACCTACACAGCCCCCAGCACAGCACCGTCCTGGGCAGTGAAGAAACAGTGGCAACTGCCTATGGGTGGGGATATCAGTTCCACTGTTGCCATCTGTGGGCTCATGGGCTCTGGATATCCAAACCTCCGTCCCCGTCAATTGTGTAACCCCCCCACACGTGTCATACACCGCCCCTGTATGCGTCTTATTTGTCTTGTCTGTTAACCTACCCAACCTACCCCCCCAGCTGTACCGACTACCTTCACCTGACATACCACTCTCACCTGAAAAAAAAAAAAAGGGCACTCTGTACCCACAAAAGATTACGCCCATACATAGCTGCCCATTCCACACACATGTCTACTGGACATGGAACCTATCAATTCCAATTGGCTGTACAACAAGTATTATTGTTGTCCTGACACCTCTCTCAGGGGTGGAAGGTTTCAAATGTCACACCAAATTACATACATATGCACAGCTGTTGCTGCTGAAGAAATGGGCAGCTATGGGCCTTACCTACATCCCTCCTGCACATCCCAAGCTTGTTTCCCTACTGTCTTACCCTCTTTGTGACCCCTTTTCACCACTTTCCTGTCTCCCCATTTTCTTTTCTTTCAAGGAAAATAGCGCGGGTGTGCGCAAGAGTAAGCATGTTTAAGTGGTTGTAATCAGGTGTGCTTGTGTGCGCGGAGCTAACCGCCAGTGCGCATGCGTGAGCTCCGCGCAAACCAGCGCTAACCCGGTTACAACTGCTTAAAAGTGCCTTAGGCACTTTGATTGACAGGTCCTGTACTCAGTTCAAAAGAAAAATAAAATCCCACTGTGAGTCCCGAACCCAGGACCTTGGCAACTATAGTCTGCATGACTTACCACTAAGCCATGACTCTTATATAAAAACATTGTGCTAAAGTAAATATATCATGTAACAGTAGGAATGAATGTAAAGGGAATATAGATGTGTAGTACACAAAGCATGACATTTAGAATCACAAACAAAACTGGTGGATTTCCATAATAGTAGTGTGTGAACAGAAACAGCCATGCTAGTTGGAAGCTAGTAGGTAATAATGTCACCATAGCACCTTGCAAGACACACACATACTCACAGCAGGATAAGCACTGCCCATACCCCACAACCTCTTACAGGAACACATCCGGACCAAGTAATAAAATATGTGGAGCAAAGGCCCAAAACCAGGGACACATTACAAATAAAGTTACAACAAACGCAGACAGTTCAGAAAGTAACAGGGTCTACACCTTGTGGGATGTTTGGAAGGGTATGCAGTCTGGAACTTGAATGTTTGTCACCATATTCTGACTTGAGCCCAGACTGACTTGCCAGATAAAGGTGTGCATGAGATATTGACCAAATTATGAGGCAGAAATGTGGACAGCCTGCAAATATCTGTACACATGATGGGTCCAACACCACCATATTTGAATAGTTAAGAACCTAGACATAGCAACAGTGAATGTCTTACAGGGATGCCCCACAGACCCCATGTGAAATGTACAAACAGTAGGCAGAAAGGTGTAAAACACGCAATGGTAACTATGGAGTCCGGAAAGTATTCACCACTCGCATGGCAGAAAAAGTGTAGTAATACATATGCTCATGCTAACCCACAGTCACAACTGCAGCATACCAGACATTTTAATGGGTGTACCCCACTGATATGTACCATTCTATGAGGCACATAACTGATGAACCTGAAAGTCTCTGGGGCCTGCTCAGCAGCATACTCAAATACCCTAATAGATGTCAAGGCCCACACCATGGCCAGACCACACTGCATGCTGTAACACCCTAGCAGATATAGCAAGCATTCCAAGGTGTGAATGTACATGGAAAATAGGAAAGCTACAGCAGCACACTACAGTTAAGACACCTAGCAGGCATACAAGTAGTGACTGTAAAGGGCAACTATTGAAGCCTTAGCAACAAAGTGCAAGCAAAAGTGAAAGGAAAGCACACACACACACACACACACACACATTAACAATAGTAGTAGTTGTAGTTGTCAGTGTACATACACAGTTAGTACAGGAAACTGGAGAAATGAATGGAGGAATGTTAATCTACAACACACCTGGAAATATGAGAGAGATACCAACCTTTACACTCACAGAACATTGTCCACAGCATAACAGCATGGTCCCTGCCTTTAACATCTGAAAGGGCTACGCCTATCTCACACACCTTTTTATAGCACTGTTCTGAAATCACAGTGAGAACTGCAATCAGTACACAACTGGCTGCATGCAATTAGCAAATGCTGGCTAACAATTGGTGCAGAGGCCATCACATGGGCATATGCAGATACCTACAAAAGTATGCTGTACTCCTTGAGCACGCATGCAATACTTTCATTGCACCCTGAGAAGGACGTGAGAGACAGACAGAGACAGAGAGAGAGAGAGAGAGACAGAGAAAACTGCAATTAAGCAGACAGAAACGAATTGTTCAGCAACAGCTACCTGAAAGCTGACAACTGGGAAGTGGAGCAGCAGGACAGAGAACCAGACAGCAGCAGAAGCAGCTGTGACAAACACAGGTAATGTAAAGTAATACTATAAAGATGTACATACTGTGAACCCTCCATATGTGTCATTGGTCTGTATCCATATGTATATGAAGATGTGTAAAGGGCAGGAGACATACAGCAACTATCAGTGAAGGCTGTACATACATTTGTATGTGAGAGCATCTATGTGCACATATCAATGTTGTTTGATTGTAGGTTGTAGTGCCATGTACAAATTAGGTTACACAGCTATGTATGTTTAGCAGTATGTTAGTGTGTGTATACAGTATGGTAGACAAATATGTTGATATACCTGTCTAACATATGGATATGTACGTATGTCAACATATGTATGTGTATATATATATATATATATATATATATATATATATATATATATATATATATATATATATATATATATATATATATGATATGCATATATGTATACATACATAGAGAGAGAGATGTAGGAATACATAGACAGATGTCGATAGAATATTGTACCAACATATCTATGTAATGCACACATGCAGATATAGATATATGTAGATACATATACATAGACAGACTGATCTGACTACCTACAGGTATGATTGTATATGATGACCTGCAACACAGCCTGTCCCACCCCCTCTGTCACTCACACCCCACTGTGCCCCCCCTCCACATCTATAGCAATATATGTACATCAATATATATATATATATATATATATATATATATATATATATATATATATATATATATATATGTATATGTATACGGACATATATATATATATATATATATCTATATACATATAAATATATCTATATACATATATATATATATATATATAGAGAGAGAGAGAGAGAGAGATGTATAGAAAGTCTGAGTGAGGCACATGTGTACAGATGTATTGCAACAGGTGCCTGGTGACAAAGGCATGGAGTGAACACCAGTGTCAAATCCGGAGTATCATACAACATTCCAGATCACCTACACCAGTAACCACCAGATATGTGATTGGCCGCCCACCACTGCATGTGTCAGGGGTGAGCAGGGTCAGAAATGTGTACAATAGTGGCCCCAATGATAGTCACAGTGGCACACTATCCCTGGAATACCTGCACATGGTATGTGTCCGCAGACATGGTGAGTCAGGTATGGACATGTAGGTCGGTGTACCCCCCACACCACATAATGGATGCCATGGTATGGACCTCACATGACAGCAACAGATATGGAGAAGGACACAGTGACATGTACAACACTGTGACAATGCACTCAAACATATTACCAATGCACAGTGACTGACAACACCACAGAGTACACATATGCTACCCACATAGAGGTTACCACTGCCAGATTTACATATGGAGGTCACACCCATGACAGATGTCCAACAACCATAGTAACACCTCCCACCATCCACAACCTAAATGTCTGCTGTGTGTCGTCCGTGCCACTGCAATAGTGTGCACATGTGGAGGTAAGAGTTCCTACTCACAGATAAGACACACCCTGCAATAAACCACACAGTGTTAAGAAGCGAGACTCCCCATGAGTACATGTCACACATACCCCTGCTGAATGTTAGTCAGATAGGTAATATGCCATATGAGTCACCCTGTGTAACTGTGTGACGGCAGCAGGTACCATCACACCACATGTGTCACAATGGTCAGGGTAGCAGAACAGTATGCTGCTGTAGACACAGGGGCAATAGCATATTGTATAGTATTGTATTGTAATGTAATGTATTGTGTTGTATTGTATTGGTATGGTGAGGTGCCTCCTTCATGGAGTGGAACCACTGCTGCTGTGCCAGTGTACAGGTACATATCCTGTAGTCAGGCTAGTGTTACATAGCACTTCTATATGTGTGTTTAGCTCCTGTCAGAGGTTATGTAGCATGCAACTGGGGATACCATCAGGTCCCATCCATGTTGTGTATTCTGCTGTCCTGCGGGTGTCTCTCACCTGGACATCTGTGATGACGGGAGGTTACAGTCAGCTGGGATAACTATGCCTTATTACAGGGGAGAGGGCGGGTGACACCTGCACTGAACCTGTCCACCACAATGTTGTCGATATCTGTGGTGTCAGTGAAATATGTGTTGTGTACTACCTATGGGCATAGAGGATGGCTCCTGACCAGGTTGCTAACATAACTGAAGAAGGCCTCCTGGTCATCTGTAGTGTCACTCTTGATTTCCCTCTCAACGTTGCCCATGTAGTCAGTATGATGGGAAATAGATCCTTACCAGTGCTGCTCAGACATGCCCTCCCTTCAGTGAATGATGCTCTGTCTTGCAGTAGCTTCCATCTTCTGTAATACAATCTGTCTATGGCTGGGGTCCACCAGACAGGATGCTGTCCCTTTGTGGAGAGTGTCTTGGTCATATATGGGATTGCATGATCCATGCATTCTTGGAGATGTCTGTAGAAAGCAATTGTGTAGAGTTCAGCATTGTGGGTTGTATCTGCCACTGGCCCAGTGGGCTGTAAGGATACCATATCACTGTTACAAAGTGTAAAGTTTGTATCTGTAATGTTATGCACTATAGTCATCTGTGCTGGTGGTGGAGGTGGGATATGCATATCCAGGGCAATCAGTGTGTGGTCAGCCCACAGTAATTGCCGATGTAGGCCATACAGTACCTAGATACAAACCCCCAGAGTGAGGAGGTGCTTCTGACCTGAATCGGTGTTCTGACTGCTGGTGTTTGGTAGTATGTCGTATGGAGTCTGCCAGGTACTGTTGCACAGTTGCTGGCCGAGCACTGATACCTGGCCATCTACATGTGTATCCACCAATAGACAGACAGATGCTACATATGTGAGATATGTTGTATCATAACAGTCGAGTAGCATGTATAGTATGTGTGCCAAAGTCTGCTGACATATATTGCTGATACCAGGTTATTTTCTTTCTCAGGTACATGGCCCACCCGCGGAACCCCACCTACTCCACAGCTGAGGATGAGGAGATACACCAGAGCCTGGTGTGGGACTATGCAATACTCTTTTCCCGCACCAGCCAGAATCAGCAGGAGAGGGCTGCACTGTGGCAAGACCTTGTCCATCGGGTAAATGATATAGGCACGCATAATAGGACATATGAGCAGGTACGACATCACTGCAGTGATTTAATCAGACATGTCCATCAGCGTGCGTCAGATATCCACAGGCAACAGGTCGCCACAGGTGGTGGGGTGGCTACACATCCCCCACTCACCAGACTGGAGGGACTACTCCTGAGTGTAGTGGCTCCAGTCCACCAGCAACAACAACAGCAGCAGACATGCAAAATGATGGAGGCTGGAGCCACACAGCAGCAAGACAGTGAACGTGCAGGTAATATGTCATATGTATAGTTGACTGTTGTGTACACTGGTAGTTAATGCATGTGTGAGGTGTGTCCTTGGTTTGTAGCTGTCACCATAGTATTTAATGTGCAAGTGTGATATCCTCAATATTAGCTGCTGACCTGTGAAAGGCGACTGTTGTACTGCTGACCTGTATCATACTCAGTAACAATGGCACAGTTGTGCCCACTGACATTAGTTTCTTCATGTCTGCAGGACCCTCTGGTATAACTGCAATGCAGCCTATCCATGCTGGTGAGTGTGTATTAACAATTCCTGTAATAGTGTTGATAGTAATAGTACTATTTGGCTCACTTAGTAGTGCTCTTTGTATGCATGTAGGTGTGTCTGTGTCTGTGTGTTGATATCACGCATACTGAGTACTGTACAATTGTGTGAAACTGTGTGCATGTGTGCATGTGTGCATGTGTGCACCTGTGCAGGTGTGCATGTGTGCATGTGTGCATGTGTGCATGTGTGCACCTGTGCAGGTGTGCACGTGTGCACCTGTGCAGGTGTGCACCTGTGCATGTGTGCACCTGTGCAGGTGTGCACCTGTGCATGTGTGCACGTGTGCACATGTGCATGTGTGCATGTGTGCATGTGTGCACCTGTTCAGGTGTGCATGTGTGCATGTGTGCATGTGTGCATGTGTGCACGTGTGCATGTGTGCACCTGTGCAGGTGTGCATGTGTGCATGTGTGCATGTGTGCATGTGTGCAGGTGTGCAGGTGTGCATGTGTGCATGTGTGCATGTGTGCACCTGTGCATGTGTGCAGGTGAGCATGTGTGCACCTGTGCATGTGTGCATCGCTGGTAATGTGTAGACATTGTAAACTGTGTTTCCTGTTTCCTTCCCACAGGTTCTGTTGCTGCTCTGGTGTCATGTAACAGGGAACCTGAGTCAGGTGCTGTGGGTACTGATAATGATGACATCGGTGTAATGGCACAGGAAGGTATGCCAGGGTCCACCATTGGTCAGCTGATTGACAGTACACAGCTGTCGACCCCATCAATGCGCACAGTTATCCTGCCAATACACCCCTTGTCACCACTGTCTCTAGGTGATGGACAGCATACAGTGGGCATTGACCAGGGTAATGTGGTATCTGTGGCACATGCCTCCCCACACAGCAGCCATGGGCATGGCCCAGAGATGGTACCACACAGACAGATGTCCAGGGGTTCTCGTGGGAGCATCCATGGGCATACTGCCCCTGTCAGACGTGCCCACAGAGGTCTTACAACCTCAGCTATGTTTTGGACTGTCATGCAGGCACAGTCACATATGGAACGGTACACCAGACAGGGTCTGAGGGAGCTGGCTGCATGTCGCACAGCCATGACTGACAGTATGCGTGACATTGCGGCTGCCATCCGTGATTTCACCGATGTCATAGACAGACGTTGTGGGGACATATTAGACCGGTTCCACAACTACATGTCCATGAGCCAGGGTGATAGTGGGCGGTTGAGGCGTCGACGTGGCCGTATGCCAGCAACAGCAGCAGCTGGCAGTCGGCACGGACGACAACAGGGCCGCAGCCGCCCCCGTAGTGCCAGCAGCAGCCCCAGCAATGCTGGGTCTGTGCTGTCATCAGACCGCCCCAGGAGACCACGTGCACGTGGCTCTGGCCAGGCCCGACAGGGATCTGTGTCCAGTCAACGAACACCTGCTTCTGATGACAGTACCCAGTCTGGGTTGGTACCGGATACGGTCCGTAGCACCCCTGCAAGGCACAGGTACCGTGTCCGTGGCCAGAGACACTGATCTGTATGACCTGGCAGGTACAGTCTGTGGCTGTCCACAAACACCAGTATATGGCAGCCATGAGGTGGAACTGTGTGCATCCATACACACATGCAAATTGACAACACCTAGGGCTACCGCATACACGCACACACTGCATCAACATTGCCCCACCTTCTACTGCTGTCCCTCACCAACACACATACACATACATGTCACTTGGTGGTATGGGTGGCTGACTCAGGCATACCAAGTTCACACCCTGTGCATATGATGAAACTGTGCCACCTCCTGCAATCTGTAACAACTGTGCAGGTACAGGTTAACATGTTGCTGATGCACAGGGTGACCACATAGATGTGTTGTAATAGTATCATGTTGTTAACAGTACTGTGTGCTGAATTAATTGTGGGTATATCACAGCATGCCTGATGCAGTAAGTGTGTGATTGTCATGTCCTGTTGTCTACACCCATGGTAAGTACCATAGTGTATCATCTGCACATGTTGGCATACTGGTGGTAATGATATCAACAGAAGGCTACATACATAGGTAGCACAGGGGATAGGGTAATGAATGTAGTAATACACAATGATGGACATGTAAATTGCAAGTGGCATGTTGCCCACACTAGACTCTGCAATGCAGATGTTTGAGGATGTTGATATGTGTGCAGTACTACACGACTGGTACAGGACACACAGGAGCACCCTAGCACTGCATGCTCACATCTCATACCATGCTAGACAGCCCCAACACACATAATTAACTGTCACAGGAGGGAGAGTCCCCATATATGTCAGGGATACTGTGGTGGCAGGCCAGGGAGCATACATCCTACTAAGTATGGAACCACTGAGTGAAGGCTCAGTGTCTGTTATTTGACATGTATATTACTGCAGGTATGAGCACATGGGTTTCTATCCAGTTATTGTACATCCTGACAGTACATGCATGTTCTGTACACTTGTGTGCACTGAGACTGGACCCTAGACATCTGACCCGTGTATTTCCATGTACATGTGCATAGTGCCTGCATATTTGCAGTGTTACCTACTGGAACTGGTACAGCTTGTTTGTTGTACAATGGACTACATGGAGCCCTGTTTACTGTATCCTTGTTTGCATGCATGTTTGCTTGCAATTACCCTGGAATACTGATCACACCTGCAATGCATAGTTATAGAGCTTCTGTGGACTCCTAGTGCCATCTGCATAGCCTACTATATGTATGTCCATGTCCCACTTGACAGGTTGTCACTGTTTGTCCTGTTCACATGTACATTGCCTGTGACACAGTGCATATGACCTGCCTGGCATGTGTCCATGTGAGCAGTCATATATGCTACTGCTAACTAATCACAGGCACTACACCTTCACACATTCATCTTCTGTTGAACTACCTGCTTTGCTAGGGACAGCCTGCACCTGTCACCCCTGGCCTTTCAGATATTGGCAAAGGCTCTTGCTACCCCCATAGTGCCTATGTTAGGCAGGGCTCAAATGACAAACCCACCTTCATAGGTATCACAAGGGATAAGACACTAAGAGCAATGCTACCCAACGCCAGATGTCTAAACCTCCAGATGCATGCACCCAAAACACTCCTTGGCATGGAAAACATCGATATCTGTGCAGTAACAGATGCCTGGTTCAGGGCTACTGAGAGCACACCAGCACTACCAGGTGTAACCCGGTTGATTTCTTTGATACAGTCACCAAGGCCATCGCCGAGGGGAAGGTGGTTCACACAGCCTACCTGGACCTTGCAAACGCCTTCGCAACAATACCCCACTTGGGCATTCTAGGGAAGCTCACCAGCTTAAATATAAGCCCCTATGTCACTAGATGGATTGCACAGTGGCTCAAGAACAGAACCCACATGGTTAGCATTGCTGGAGCCATGCCAGACCCCATAACAGTTACGGGTTGTGTCCCACAAGGCTCAGTCCTGGGACCCTCTTGTTTGGTATATATTTATTGGAGGTACAGGCCAACACGGATGGACTGTGGCTGTCCAAATATGCAGATGACTGCAAACTGGCCACCATAATCGACTCTCCAGCTGACACAAGCATCTTCCAAAGGGGCATCATAGCAACAGACAACTTGTGCCAGAGCCATGGCCGTCTGCTGAACAGTGTTTAGAAGGGGAATGTGCATCCTGTAGTCTGTTCACCTAGTTGCCAAAAGGGACATTGTCCTCACACACACTAACCCCCCTCAGCCAAAAACACACACTTGCAGGATTCAAACCCCTATCTGACTGTTATGACACTTGAGACAGACGCATTAGCAGAGCATGCTATTCGCATTACTGGGAGGTTTTTTTTCTCCTGCTGTACTTATAGGGTGCTGACATCATCGGTGTTTAGAAAGGGAATGTGCATCCTGTAGTGTCTAATCCTATTTGCCAAAACATTTCCCTCACACACACTAGCCCCCCTTAGACAAACACACACACTTGCCATTTGCAAGATTCAAACCCCTACCTAACTATGTTATGACACTTGAGACGGACGCATTAGCAGAGAGTGCTATTCGCATTACGGGGAGGGTTCTTTTCTCCTGCTGTACTTATAGGGTGCTGACATCATCGGTGTTTCGAAAGGGAATGTGCATCCTGTAGTGTCTTATCCTATTTGCCAAAAGGGACATTTACCTCACACACACAAACCCCCCTCAGACAAACACACACACTTGCCATTCGCAGGATTCAAACCCCTACCTAACTATGTTATGACACTTGAGACGGACGCATTAGCGGAGCGCGCTATTCGCATTACTGGGAGGTTTCTTTTCTCCTGCTGTACTTATAGGGTGCTGACATCATCGGTGTTTCGAAAGGGAATGTGCATCCTGTAGTGTCTTTTCCTATTTGCCAAAAGGGACATTTCCCTCACACAGACTTACACACATACCAACCCCACTCACACACACACTGAGCATTTGCAGGATTTGAAACCCCTACCTAACTATGTTATGACACTTGAGACGGACGCATTAGCGGAGCACGCTATTCGGATTACTGGGAAGTTTATTTTCTCCTGCTGTACTTATAGGGTGCTGACATCATCTGTGTTTAGAAAGGGGAATGTGCATCCTGTGGGGAGGCAGACACCAAGCACACTATGGCTAAGCTGTCATTCCCTAGGGCAAACAGCCTAGTGTTGACCTCTACACCATTATGTTTATTTGTCAAATGCACATTATTTGTTGCTGATAGACTGTTTGCATATCTTTATTGCCATAGCATTCCCTGTTTGTATGAACAACTTCTGCATCTGTGGAGGATGTTTGCATATGGGAGGGATCCACTATATCATTTAACTGTGTGCACTGGGCAGACTGCTGTAATGTGGTTGGTTCCTGGCATAACACATAACAATACCAGATATGTGTGTCCAACTGCTAAACCGAGAGTTGGCCTAAGTGTGTGAGCATGCCCAGTTCAGCCTTCCCATGGCATGTTGTCAAAGTGTGTGAGCATGCCCAGTGTGAGCATTCCATATGTTGGACTCTGCAGCCCACCACATTTGTGGATGTGTGTGAACTTCAACAACTATCACCCGTTTATGGTTGTGGGTTGTGTGTCATGTTGTGTAGTTACTGTACAACTGCTTTGTGTGTGAACACAACAGGATTATACTGTGCCTGCAGTGTTTGCATGGGATACTTTGCATACAGTTGTCAACATCCTTTCACACTGACCTAACACTGTAGTATTGTATAGTGTACTGGTAGTACTTTGACTGTGGTGGACAGTATCCTAGGCTTTACTGCTATCACTGCTTTACATTTCGATAGTGGGCACAACAGCCTGGTTGGGGCCAGTTGTGTACATCTGACCATGTTGCATTCTGTTCAGATATGAACTACTTACACCAGGCTTGCCCAACATTGTTAGTGTATTCCACAACATAGGTGTACAATTGCAAACACTACCGATGTGCCCTAGTCCATGTCTAATGCAAGTTGGAGAGTGTGTTTGTCCTTCAACACACATTGTAAGAGGAGTTTGCCATGACATATGTCATGGTTAGTATACTGTGCCTCTGTCTACCTGTGACATGACAGTGATACCCAGGATAAACCTACCATCTCCCGTCCACCCATCAGGATTCCTATTGAGGAAGATTGATAAGTGACTCTATGGGTAGCCTGTGCTGAGGGTTCACTCATGGGTGGGAGTGGCTTCTGTGTTATGGATCACACAGTACAGCTTGTCCTATGTAAGTCAGTGCTGGGGTTCAGGTCTCTCATGTGCATAGCTCACTGACATTCAGATTGTACAAGGTGCAGCATGTTTATTGATGCCAGCAACACAGGCAACACATGGCATCTGTGCAGGCTGTTTGATACTCCTGATGAGGTACTGTTGGGGACTTTACAGTTGATGGAGGTGTCTGCTGAGGTACATCCCACAGGGGCTATTGTAGTCGATTGTACCATTGATGCAGGATGACTGCAGAGCCACAATGACCTCCCCTTATGTAGATCTGACAGCCTTCATGATTAGGTGGGTATATGGTATGTTTCTGTAAACACTACAGCAAATGTTTGTCCAATGCAGGATATCTATCACCCTGTGTCCCCAGGTCTCTCATTACATGTTAACTACATACTGGGTTAACACCTATGTGGTAATTGGTGGGCACTTACTGTATATCCACGGGGGTTGACTATACACGTTTCTGCACTTAGCTTGCTGGCATGGCTATGGCACCAGTTGTCTGTTTCTATGTGGCCCTTTTGTGGGATGCATGTGTCAGCTGGTGGATCATATGTGGTGAGCAGTTTGTAGTCCTCTGCAAAAATGTTAGGATACAGTCCTTCCATGTTTGCCTGTACCTATGGGACATATATACCAGACGAGGGAGATACCAGGACAAAGCCTTGTGGGATGCCAGTTATATCTGGTTTGTAGTCTGACATGGCTGAAGCATGTCTGACCATGTCTGTTCTGTCCTTGGTCTGGTTTGCAACCCCTCTACTGACATGTGGGTTTATATTTAAGCTGGTGAGCCTATCTATACTGAACATGTAGGGTATTGTATAGAAGCCTTTGCAAGGTCCAGATACACTGTGTGGAGCACATTGCCCTCATCAATGACCTTAATGACTGTTTCAATTGAGTCAAACATGGTTAGGGGCAGGATCTGTACTTGAGAAGGCCACACTGGGTTGGGTCCGGTGACAGTAGGTCCCCAACATCCTTATGTCTGTGGTACATGCTGATCCTTTCCATAGCTGTGCAAACTGAGCTTCTCAGGATTCTGGGGTAGTACTGTTCAGTATCCATTCAGGCAACACCTTTGTTGAGAAGGACCACTGTTGTTGTACACTGCTCTTTGGGTACATATTCTGTGGTAAGGCTGACATTGAGCAGTAGTGTGGTTTGGCATTCCATTCATCTTAGAGTCCATGTTGCACTAAGCCCAGGACACCATCTTATACCATTGCTGCTGTGTGTTTTGCTTTGGAGATGTTGTCTGTTACCTCAGCATCTGCAATGTCAGGGGGCCAGCAGTCTGCTGGGATAGATATTCTGCATTTGTGGGGTGGGAGTTTGCACTGCACCTGTCAGGATGTATGTTGGCAATATGTGTGTGTGTTTGTGGTATTTGTGTGATTCAGGGCATATCTGTGAATTCCCAACATGGCTCCTACCATCAGTTGTGTAAGCCTTGGGATTATCCTTAGTGTCCTGTACAATTTGTATCTACATAGGTTCATAGGTTCATACTAGGCTATCCACCCTGGGCATTTGTTAGCCTAGCCAGAGTGTGTGTGGCTTTTGAGACCCCTTGCTATGTGGATATTATGGCCATTTATGATTTGCTTTGCTGTGCCTCTGTCTGGACATGACACAGTGAAGACCCCCACTGTAACTCTACAATCATCCATCCACTTGGCAAGATTCCTGTTGAACAGTGTCAGTGAGGGGCTCTGCCTAACATGGAGTGGGATTCTGGTCCAGGGTGTGGGGAGCCTCTGGATTATGTATCTGTCCCACCGGCACATCCTATTTCATTATTTGTTGAGGTTGACATCTCTCACTCTCGCAGCTCCAATGGATATGTGTTTTCTAGGGTGGAGCATGTCCATTACTCCTGTGTTGGGCATGGCCTCCTACAACAGGCATGCAATGCCTCTGTGTGGGCAGTATGTGACTGGATTCAGCTGGGGTGTCTGCAGCCAGGCAGCATATGACATATATTTGAGACACTTTATCCTCTTGGTGAGGTACCTTTGAGGTCTTTCTAACTGCTGCAGGTGTCAGGTAAGGTAGATCCCATATGAGGCATTGTACTAGATTATGGGTGTGATTAGAGAAAAGTATAGGGGCACAGTGACCTCTGTTGCCATAGATGTGACTCCTTTCCTGATACGGTGTCAAATGTAGACAGTCTTCCTAGCCACATTAGCAATGTGGGTGTCACATAACAGGTTACTGTCCACTTGTGTCCCTAGGTCCCTGGTTACTCCTTCCATACATAATGGTTTACCACCTATGTGGTAATTCGTGGTACCTTGTTTGGTATTTGGTGGGACATTCATACTGTCCAGTGTCTTCAGGACGGTTGGGGGGGGGTTATTGTGTGTGAGAGTGCGGTCTGTAGCATGCTACAGACTGCACAGCAGTCTTGCCTACAGTTAGTTGCACATGGGTGAACTCCACTGCCTTTTGCATTGTCAGTTACCTGGACGTATGGGTGTCTGTGCTGCCTATGGATACTCACCCTCCTTTTATGTTTTGTTCCAGGTTTTGGGGCCATGACACATGGTACGTGGTATAACCTGGTAGTGCTGGTGTGCTGTCAGGAGCCTTGCAGCAGGTTTCTGTCACTGCACAGACATCGATGTTCTCTATTCTGGGGATGGCCTCGGGAGCATGCATATTGGGGTGTACACATCTGGCATTGGTCAGCATTTCCCTTATGTTTCATCCCACTTATGTTTTCTAGGGTGGTGGGTCAGTCTTTTCAGCCTTGCCTACAAAAGGCTCTATGTAGGTGGCAAAGGCCTTATCCAATATTCAGACGCCCAGGGGTAACAGGTGCAGGCCATCCCAAGGAAAGCTGCGTGGCTTGTCAAGCATGACATCCCAAGCAGACAGACATTGGATCCACTTGGAATGACACCAGTAAGTGTGCTACTTGCTCTGACTGATCATTCCGTGTTTGTACTGTGGCATTATTCTTGGTAAGGGTAGGATGCTGCGAACGGTGAGTGTCATACCAGCCTGGACTACATAATCGGATAGCTCATCTGTGTCTCTTTACATGTAGTCTAGGGCAGTACATCTCAGGTCATTCACACCAGCATGGACTATGACTGCATCATATTTCTACTTGCTCTGGAGTGACCTACATATTTCTGTTATGTGGCATACTGTGGCAGCCTACAGGCAGCTTACTGTACCCTTTCCCTTGTTCAGTCTGGTGTGCGGGACAGCAGTGTGTCTGACTATGGAGTCACCTATTACAACTGTATCAGGCATGTTGTTTCTCCTTCTGGCCTGTGACTGTTTGGCACACCAGCTTTGTGTGCTATGTGTTGCATGTGCTATGTTTGGAGGCTGTTTCATTGGGTGTCTGCTTTAGAGGCCTCTGTTGGTGTGCTGTGTTTGTGATTTCTGCCTCCGGGAATGTATTTCTGTGTTTATGTGTTTGGTTTGCAGTTGTGATAGGTCTATGTGGGTATGTGTTTGTGGTGTGTGTGGTTACCTTCTCCTACTGACTTGTTTTGGGAGTACTGAGTTGAGGGAGCTCAGCCTCCAGTTTGGATGGATGGTTGCATCTCTCACGTATATTTGTATTTCTTGGGTGGAGTTGGGGCTTGTCTGTGTACTTGGGGCAGGTGTAATATTGCCTCAGGATTCACAGATTCCACTTGTTGTGGCTGGCCTTAGTGGATTGCATGTGTGGACAGATTTATTGCCATACTACTGATCAGTAATTACTTCATTGTTCATGTTTGCTCTATCATGTAGTAGCTTCCTCATTCTCTTGCATGTTTTGGTTATGGCTGGTGTCCACCATGCCAGATTTAGGCACTGTGTCTTGTTTTAATTTAGGACTGCATAATCCAAGCATTCCTGGCAGTGTTCATGGAATGGCTGTATTACAGGTTCTGAGGTGTGGCCCATATTTTGCACCTGCACGGGACCTTTAATGGATTCCACATCAGTTTGGAGGTGTGCAAATATTGCTTAGCACATGTTTTCCACTGTGGTTTTCCGGCCAAGGACTGTGGTCAGGATTTGTATATCCTGTGTGATTACTATATGGTCTGGTTTTACCAGTGAGCAATACACTTCTCATCTTGACATCCCGTACCTATGTTGCTGATTATCACATCCAGTATGCTTACCCCTCTTGTGGGGGTGGTACATTGTTCCTGGGCCTTTTGGTTTGTGGATTCGATGAACTTTTGTCCTACACTGTTGCAGCTGGTATAATGCTCCCAGTCTATATGTCTGGGTATTTGCAGTCGCCCAATATAATGTGGTTTGGAGGACTTGATATATTCATGTATTCCAGCATAGGCCGGATGCAGTTCCTGGTGTTGGGCCAGTAGTCTGTAGCAGGCTATAAACTGGGGGGCAGTTTTAGCCACAGTTACTTGAGCATGGCTAGTCCATGCTGCTTTTTGTGGTGGTACCAACATGGGGTGTGGTTATCCTTGACAATTCTTGCTAGTCACCCTCCTTTTGTAGCTTGTTCCAAGTTTTGAGGCTGTACAGCACAGTATGAGGTGTAACCTGGTAGTGTTAGGGTGCTGTTGTGAGCCTTACCTCAGTTTTCTGTTACAGCACAGTTATCAACATTCTCCATACTGGGTGAGCTTAGACTGCATGCATCTTGCTGTTTCAACTTATCCCTTATCTTATTCTTATCCCTTCTGGTACCTATGGAGATAGGTTTGTGTTTTGAGCCTTACCTATTCAGGGCACACTGTGCGTGGCAACAGCCTTTGCCAGTATCCATACGGCCTGCACTGATAGGTGCACGCCAGTCCTAGCAGGTGGTGCATCATGTCATGCTCAGCATGTCATCCCAGACTGGCACACATTGGGTCCCCTTTGAGTAACTGCGATACTTCAGTCAATTGTTGCACTTGATCATCTCGTTGTCATGTTGTGGCATGCTGCTTGTTGAGGGTAGGATGTTAGTCAGGGTCCTCAGGTGTGCATATGGTACTTGGTGTTACATTACTTAACACATAGCATTCATGCCTCAGGTGGTGCTGCAGGGCTGCCTCTGTCCCTGTACATGTTTGAGAGCAGGTTGTGTCACATTAGGCATCCCTGTTACTATATGAGTGAGTCAGAGAGGGGTATCATTCCCAAGGTTCCTACTGAGCCAGTGTATGTGCTATGTTGCCTCTTTGCCAAGGCCAGGGCATACTGGGCACGCCTCCTTCTGCCTACTGGGGCAGGCTCAGGTTGTTCCTCCTCCAAGTCACGCTGTGCCTGTGGTGGCCTTGGCAATGGTGGGGGGCTGTTTGGCCCAGCCCTATGCTGGTCCTGCTGCAGCTGTTTTCACAAGATCATATTATGTAGCATAGCACATACCATGACAATTTGGGTACATGTAGTTGGTGTGTACTGCAAGGCTCCACCAGATGTGTCCAGACACCGGAACCGTGACTTGAGCAGCCCAAACACACGCTCTATTACATTACGTGTTTGTGCGTGTGCCTCATTATGGTGTTCCTGTTCAGGTGTGTGTGCGTTTCTGATGGGTGTCATCAGCCACGGCTCCAGTGCATACCCTGCATCCCCCACTAGGTGTCCGTGCGGGATGACCCCATTGGCAAATGTCTGGTACAGCTGCGTCAAATGCCAGATGTGGGAATCGTGGTAGCTCCCAGGACAGCCAGCACACACATTCATTATTATGCCCTGGGCATCACACACGACCTGGCAGTTGATGGAGGAAGCCCTTGCGGTTGATGTATGCCCTACCCCGCTCACCGGCTGGTGCTTTGATGCGTATGTGCGTGCAGTCTATTGCACCCACTACCTCAGGGTATTCCGCTATTTGCTGGAAGAGACGCATGTTGCTGGCCAATAACTCACGGGCATTGGGGAAGTATACATGATCACCGACATGTGCTGACATGGCATCCAGGAACTGGTGCAGTACCCTGGAAGCTGATGCCTGTGATATCACCATCATATCGCCAGTTGGTCTCTGGAAGGTACCTGTTGCTAGTATTCTTAGGCCAACACATACCTTGGTTTCCACTGGGATGGGTTCCCCTCTGTTGGTTCTGTGTGTGAGGCGTGGCCTGCACAGCTCCACTATTTGCTGCAGGAGGTCTCTGTCCACTCTATAGCACTCTACTATCTCCAGCTCATGTAACCCGTGGTAGGTGACCCTGGGCCTGTACACTCTTCTCCGTCTCCTCACTGTGGGTTGTCTGGCACCATCTGCATTGTCACCACCCTCAGCAAGTCGCCTATGTCTCATTATGACAGCTATGGCAGCCCCTAACATTTCTGCTCTGAGTTCAGCTTTTTCAGTTTTCACTTCTAATAACTTAACTCCTGTCTTGCAGTGTCTCTTGAGAGAAACATTCTGCACTGCTGTTTGCAGAGTTTTAAGTGCTGGGCTGGCCTAGTATTCTGCCTGTGTAATTGCCTGCATCTAATTGTTTTCACCTGCTAGCTCCAGCAGTATTCCCTGCTAGCTTCCTACTACATCTGTTGCTTCCTTTTTCCTTTCTGTTTCCTCAGGGTGGGGCTGTGTGCAAACCAGCAGAAACATGCTCACAGTGGCTTACACGCGTGCGCACACATACTTACACAGTTCATAATCTGCTTATTTGGTTTTAAACGCGTGCACGCCCGCGCACACGGTGTTAAACATCTCTCAACACGCTCCCACATGCTGAGTCTGCCTTACACGCGCACACACTGCCTTACACGCGCGCACACTGCCTTACTCGCTGGCGCACATCGCAAGCATACACGTCCAGCAAGAAACTTTGGTGTAGGCAACAGTGTACACCTTCCATTTCTTGACTTTCTCATGTTTACTTAGTGGCACACCTCTTTCCTTGATATCTGTCTGACATCTGTCATGTAACTCTAACCTCCAATGAACTGCATCTCTTTCTACCATTCCCCCCTGTGATGTCACCTATCTCCTACTCTGTTCCTCCCCGTATGTAACTCTTACACTACTCAGAATGTGCTCATTTGCTATGTGACAGTGGAATTCAGTATCCTTACACTCATTTGCATCAGATTGCATACTAATGCTTAGTTACATCTCTTAGACTCAGCTTCCCCCCTTAGCAACCACTACACGGTGGCCATGTTGGTTTTGCTCTGCTGGTCCCTCCATTGACATTCCATGTATTGCATAAAACCTACATTTGTGGGTTTAAAACCTTCGATTTTATGTTCTATGCAGCGCAGCCTGTTTGCGCGGGGCTGCGCTGGGTTTAAACATCGGCAATCGCCGAAAAAAAAATTTATATTTTTAATATATTTGCATGGGGTCACCTTGCCAATGGCCACATATTTGGCCATTGGCATGCTGCCTATCACATATGCACCCTTTATTTGGAGCTGACATGGCTCCATTTACGTGTTTGCAGAAACGTACTCAGTTGTCAACTGAGTACATTTCTGCAGCTAAAATGGCTCTTACACGAGCTGTTTTGGGCTTCCTGGATCGCTAATCAGCCTCATTTGCATGCTATTCGGCTGCAAGTGAGTTGATTAGCTTATCCACGCCCACTCCGTATAAGAGCCGTTTTAGCTTGACTCTTACACGGACTTTGGGCTGTTCCTGGATCGCGAAGGCTGCATGGAGTCTTACACTACTCTTAGACTCCGTGCAAGCCTTCGTGAATCCGGCCCAATGTCTATATCACTTACCTGTATGGCCTAAAAAACACATACAGAGTGGCAAAATAAACACTATATAAATAGTATAAATTCCTACACTATATAAATAATAACTATAGAAATAAAAACTACAACATATCATACTGATACCACAAGATTAACAGATTAAACTATAACATTTACACGTTTGATGATACACTATTACATATTATACATTTTAGATGTTATGAAATTCGATATTATGGATTTTTAGATGTTTTGGGTTTTAGATCTTATGGTCTCGATGTTTTGACTTTAGATGTTATGGGTTTTAGATGTTTTGCAGGGGAGCCATATATATATATATATATATATATATATATATATATATATATATATATATATATATTGTATATACTGTATTTCTTTTTTTTTTTTTTTTTTTGGCTGACTGGGTTCAAGGGTTGTAGTACATACGTATTTTGTTGATCCTCAACCAGAGGTTCAAAAAGCTTTCCTGAAAGTCACTGGAAGAAATGCACATGAGACAACAGTAAGGGCTAACCTACACAATTATACTTGTTTAAAGCAGCCTGTTCTTGGAAAGGTTGTGAGAGACCGTCATACTGTTTGATGCAAAAAATAACTGATGTTACATAATTGATTTTGTTTCATGCCAAAACAGAGATTTTTTTAATTAATTTTGTAACTTTATAAAAATAAACCTCTGTTTTATGGAAGTACTGTCTCCAGGTCCTCTATCAATCTTGTTATAGGGGTTGTGTGCATTGGCAGCTAGTTTGAAACTTACTGTTTTAATTCCAAGCAGTACTTCATCTGCTAATTGCAAAACAAATCCACAAGTTATTGTGCTCCTGGAGAAGTTTCCTTGTGACCACTGCCATGGAGGAATGGGGACTATCCAAAAGGTTGTTCAACAACTTTAGCAACAGCTAATTGTTCTGGCAAAAGTTGCTGACAACTCCAAAACTGTGCCTACTGTTCTTCTTTCAGCTTTTCCTGGTTAGGGCACACCACAGCAGAACTCCAGTCCGCTGATGATTGGCAGTAGATTTTTTATGGGTGCCGAGGTGCCAGCTCGATGTCCAACCTTCAATAAAGGCATGCCCATTCTACGCATGTCTTTCGAATGCCACTCAACCATGGGGAGGACATGCAGACTCCACACAAATCCAGAGAAGATAACCTGGAGTCCAAACTGGCTGCATCTGAGCATTATGTCACCATAGAGATATAGGACTGAGCAGACTGGACAAAAATAAATGACTTTGCATTAAATCTTTGTATTACAACTAACTAGTGAGCTATATTGTATTTTTAGATAGAAGGAAGGTTTAGTCTCTGCTAGATTGTGGAAGCATGACCAACTTCGTCAAGGATCTCTTGGGAGTAAGCATAAGAAAGTAACAACCAAAAAGTGGAGGTAATATGCATTCATGGTGATGAAAAATAGAACCCCCTTAGTCATACAGACATTTAGATAATTCTGAGAAAATGGTTGCATCCTATGACTAGAACCCCTGTTCTGTCTCATGATGTAACTAAATGGAAAACATTACCCCTTTTAATGTACTTTTGAAATGTGAACGAAGGGAGTTTATTGACACCATGTGGTAGGAAGATAAATTTAACAAGAAAGAGGTAAAGCAGAATCTTGATGCACCCTTTCAGTATAAGAATGGTGTGAGATGCAGGTAATAGCACTCATATGGAGATCTATACCTAAAACCAGGGAGAGGAGCTGGTATCGAAAGCTATAAAACGAGACAGTATTCGGTTGTGGATAGACAGTAAAATGACCCTGTCTGATTTCAACAGCAATGCATTATTGACAAAACCATAGAAATGCAAAACTTTAATGCAAACTCAGTTATTTTTGCTGAAGGTGAATTGTTGGAAAAACCTGAAGTAAAAATGGAGCAAGGCAGAAGTTAGCACAGAGACTTAACAGAAGATGAGCACAGAAACTGATTCAAAAATGGAAGCAGAGTACTTCAATGAGTACAATCAGATTGAAATGAGTACTGAAAAGAGCTGAATACCCGAACATAGAGATCTAACACTGTATCTACAAGTGCCAAGTGGAAAATTTAAATAAAATCAAGCTCTCAGTGACAGGTATATGCAAGCCAATGCATAAGTACAACTGATGAAGAATTTTACTCTGAGATGCCCTTTACATTGTGAGATCAGCAGGGACATGGAAATGGGTGTAGGATGCTGCTACATAAGGTCTGTTAAGGTAGAGGAAGAGCAAACTAAAAGAAAAGTGAGCACTCAAGAGGCTTACCTAGACACCAAAGACAGTAAAAGAGTAAAGCAAAAGTTGGTTTTGGTTACAACCACCCTCTGCAGAAGAAAAGAAAGCTACAGTGCCAGTGTTTCAGAGGGGGAGAACAAACTATACTCCCATCCTCTACCCCTCAGGATAAGTTACTGAAGACAGTAATGCTAATTACTATATGCTATATGCTTCCCTATAGGTCCCTTCTGACTCAGTTACACAGCAAACTTTTTCACTTTTTCTAGCATGTCGAAGGGTCAGTTGCTAGCGTCCTCTCCTGTTCAGCTGGTGAATCTGGGCATCTTGAGGCAATGTTACAATTGCCTCATGTACACAGACAACCCACTCCTTCTCCCACAAAGCACAAATACATGTGAGAGATGCAACTATAAAGCCAAACTGGAGGCTGAGCTCTCTCAACTCAGGACTGGCAAGACCAGACAGGAGGAGAAGGAAACCACGCACACCACAAACCCAGTTTCACATAGAACTATCACAACTGCAAAACAAACACATAAACACACAAAGACATACTCGGAGGCACTGATCAAAAATCTACCAAAACTACAGAGACCTCCAAAGCAGACACCCAAGCAACTGCCACCTCAAGACATAAGACATGCAACACATAGTTCTCAAAGTCAGTGTGCTAAACAGTCACAGCCCTTAAGGCCAAACACAATGCCAGACACACTTGTTATAGGTGACTCCATAGTCAGACACACTGACGTCCCTCTCACCAGACTGAACAAGGAAAAGATCACAGTTAGCTGCCTGTCAGGCGCTAGAATCCGCCACATAACACAAGTACTCAGGTCACTCCACAGCAAGTACAAGTATGACTCAGTCATTGTCCATGCCGGTGTGAATGACCTGAGACGTACCTCCCTGGACTACATGAAAAGAGACATAGAGGAGCTCTCCGATTATGTAGCCCAGGCCGGTATGACCCTGACCCTGAGCAGTATCCTACCCTCACCAAGAATGATGCCACAATACAGAGACAAAATGATCAGCTTTAATAATTAGCTTAATTACTGGTGTCATTCTAAGGGGATCCAATGTCTGTCTGCCTGGGATGACATGCTTGACAAGCCACGCTGCTTCACAAGGGACGGCTTGCACCTGTCACCCCTGGGCTTCTGGATATTGGCAAAGGCTCTTGCCACCCCCATAGTGCCTTTTTTAGGCAAGGCTCAAATGATAAACCTACCGCCCTAGAAAACAAAAATGGAGAAAAACTAAGGGTAATACTGCTCAATGCCAGAAGTCTAAACCTCAAGATGCACGCCCTCGAAGCCCTCCTCAGTATGGAGAACATCGATGTTTGTGCTGTGACTGAAACCTGGTTCAAGGCTCCTGACAGCACCCCAGCACTATCAGGTTAAACCTCATATCATGCGTTCTGGCCCCAAAATCCGGACCGAACCACAAAAGGAGGGGGAGTATCCATATTCATAAAGGATACCCACACCTCCAGGTTAGTGGCAACGCACAAAGCATCGGAGACCATCCAGGTGCAATTAACCATAGGTAAAACTGCCCTACAGTTTGTAACATGCTACAGACCACCTTCTCAAACTCAGGAAACCCACACAGCCTTCCTGAAGACACTGGAGAGTATAAATGTCTCTCCAAACACCATCATATTGGGTGACTTCAACTACCCAAACATAGACTGGGAAAATTACTCAAGCCCCAACACCCTAGCCCAAAGGTTCCTTGAGTTCATAAACTCAAATGCTATGGAACAACTAGTCACCATTCCCACAAGAGGAGAAAATATACTAGACCTGATCATCACAAACATGGGGACAAAATGCTCCACACCGGAAGTATATCCCTCATTGGTGAGATCAGACCATAAATTAATCTCACTGGAAATCCACATCCCGACTCACCCCCAGCAAAAAAGACCACAGTGAAGAACTTCTCAAAAGCAAACTTCACACTTCTTAAGACTGGAGTGGTATCCTTCAAGGCCCCCGAGCCAGTGGAAACCACAACCCACGCTGCTGAAACCCTTACAAATGCCTTCTACGAGCACCTCCAGGAATGTATGGATCAAGCAATCCCTAATAAAATCAAGACCCTTTCCACCAAAGGCAGGCGCCCGGTCTGGTGGACCCCAGCCATAAACAAACTCTACAACAAGAGGAGAAAGCTACTACATGACAGAGCAAAATCCTTAAATGGGAAGGCATCTCTGATCAATACTAGCAAAAAACTATGATCACTCATAAAATCATCCAAGGCCAACTTTGAGAGAAAAATCGCTAATGACACAAAAGACAATCATAAAGCCTTCTTTAGCTATGTTAGAAACCTGGGTGGAAACTCCCAGATATGCTCAGAATTAGTCCAAAATGATAAAAAAATCACTGAACCCACAGACATTGCCAACATACTGGCAGACAGGTTCAGTGCAAATTTCTCCCCCCCAAAAGGAGAAATATCTATCCCACCAGAGTCTAGCCTCCCAAACATCTCAGATGCCCAGGTGAGAGCTGCACTCTCTAAAGCAAAAAACACAGCATCAATGGGACCGGACGGTATCCCCGGATGTGTGCTACACAAACTCAATGAGGAACTAAACCCACACATAAGGCTGCTGTTTAATCTTAGCCTTACTACAGGATACGTACCCAAAGAATGGCGTACAGCAACTGTGGTCCCACTCCACAAAGGCGGTGCTTCTACGGACCCTGGAAATTACCGCCCCATAAGCTTGACGAGCCTTGTCTGCAAAGCTATGGAGAGGATCATAATGGAACTCATAAATAAAGACAATGGGGACCTACAGACACTGGATCCTACCCAATTTGGCTTTGTCAAGGGCAGATCCTGCCTCTTGAACTTGGTCGACTTTTTCAAACAGTCACTAAGGCAATTGATGAGGGTAAGGCAGTTCACACAGCCTACCTTGACCTAGCAAAAGCGTTCACACAATACCCCACTCGGGCATCATAGAAAAGCTCACCAGCTTAGATGTAAACCCATATGTCACAAGATGGGTTGCAAACTGGCTCAAGGACAGAACACACAGGGTTAGAGTTGCTGGTGCCATGTCAGACTCTAAGCCGGTCACGGCGGTGTCCCACAGGGCTCAGTCCTGGGCCCCTCTTGTTCGGCATTTATTTTTCTGAAGTGCAGGCAAACATAGGGGATTGTGGTTGACAAAATTTGCAGATGACTGCAAACTGGGCACCATAATTGACACTCCATCAGACACAGACATCCTCCAGAAAGGTCTCATAGAAATGGATAACTGGTGCCAGAGCCATGGCCTTAAGCTAAATGCCAAAAAGTGTATAGTCATAACCTCTGGGAAAAACAAGGTAACCCCTAATTACCACATAGGTGGTAATCCATTAAACACGGAAGAAGTTATCAGGGACCTGGGGACCCAAGTTGACAGTAACCTCTCTTTGACACTCACATTGCCAAAGTGGTTAGGAAGACCTTCTACATTGCCCACCTGATCATGAAGGGATTCACATCCAGATCAGGAGAGGTCATTGTACCCCTGTACTCCTCACTTATCAGACCAATGATTGAGTACAACGCCCCATTCGAATGTACCTTACCCGACACCTGCAGCAGTTGGAAAGACCCCAAAAGTTCCTCACCAAAAGGATAAAGGCTCAAACATATGTCATACGATGCCCGACTGAAGAAACTCCAGCTCTATTCAGTCGCATACCGCCTGCTCAGAGGTGATCTGTGCCTGACATACAAGGCCATGTCCAACCCGAATTAATGGACATGCTCCACCTCAAAAATCCAAATCCACCAGAGCCACGAGAGCAAGAGACTTAAACCTCAACACGGATATAAATAGGACGTGCTGGAGGGACAGATTCATCACCCAGAGACTCCCTACACTATGGAACAGAATCCCAGTCCATGTGAGGCAGAGCCCCTCACTGACTCTGTTCAAGAGAAATCTTGACGAGTGGATGGGAGATCGTAGGTTTACCCCGGGAATCATCTCTGTATCACTGCTGGACAGAGGCACAGCAAATTAATGGGTATAGTATTCTCATCCTAAGGGGTGGTGAAAGCCACACACACTCTGGCTAGGCTTATAAATGCTCTAGGGCAGATAGCCTAGTATGAACCTATGAACCTATGAACCTATGAACCTAAGTTAGTGGACTTATGTTTAAGCCACATAGCCTATAAAAGAGCATATAGGGAAGATGATACTTCAAGTAGGTCAAGAGAGAATATAACAAAGTTTGTAGGCTAGGATAGTAAATACAGTGTTGACTTTAGTTCTTATTTTCAGGTGAATGATGACCTGTTGTATAGAGTGAGTAAGGATAAAGAGGGAATTCTCCATCAGCTGCTAGTTCCAGAATCTTGTAAAATATAATGAAGCTAGCCCATTGTCATACATGAGAAGGTCACTGAGAGATGGACAAAACCAAGGCAACAGTACTTGCCATATTTTATTGTTGTGGCATAAAACAGCTTTAAACCTTTACACTGCTTGTAAGGAAGCTGGAAAACTGTACCTTATCTTTGGTGTAAAAAACCCTTGATTGCAATGTTTATCACAGAGATGCCATTGGAATGCATTATCACAATTGGAAATGAACATATTAAAGGAAGAACTGAAAGAACTACATCATTATATATAGCATGGCAAAAAGTAACTGAAATGTGGAGAGTAATGACTGTAGCAGATTATAATTAGGAAACAACTGTATAGCAAGTCGATTATATGTGAAAAATAGACACCCTTGCAAATATTTTATTTTGGTTTTAATGTTGATATCTGTTTACTGCTTTTAGCTAACCTGTTTAAATAATTTGTAAATACTTCACTGTCATATATAACCTGTATACATATTTTTATTTTTGAAAATGAATAAAAATATTTTCAAACAGGAATGCATTGCTACTGACATCAAGTCGACACTAAAAAATCTAGCAATGGTTATAAGTTCATTATAGTAATAATGTACTGTATTATCAAATTTCAAGTATCAGTCATTTATTGAAAGCTAATACTAATGCTAATGCCAGAAAACTGGTGCTACAATTTTCCACAAGTGGTATCCTTTAAGAGATACTTAATGACTAAGGCATACTATTCATGTCAGGTATACTGCATCATTCATATTAGTGTTTTTAGTTCAAACAGCTGAATATGTCAGTCTGCCTTTCACAAACTTGTGGAGCAGTAGAGAGATTAAAAAAAAAACAATGAAATCCAAGTTGAGGAAAGTTGATACAGATGGTAAAAACTAGGACCAGTCATTATCCTACTTACTAAGTGAAATCAGAAAGTGCCACAAACTTCAAATGGATTTAGTCCATTTGAACTTTTGTAAAGCAGGCACTCAAGAGGGCATTCAGTATTATGCACGTTTGACATTACACATAGCAAACGTTTGACATTCCGAAATGTCAACCTTTTAAACTTAACCAATATATTTATATATAAATAAATATATACATATATATATATATATATATATATATATATATATATATATATATATATATATGTATATATATATTGCAAGTGAGTGATACAGATGAATTACCATGGCAGGGCTAGCCACCCAGTGGTGTAAACCTTGGCTTGAGATGATAGTCACTGTTGAATTGTTGACACCTCAACCCCATGTGCAAAAATGGGAAAAGGGGTTGAGACATGCGTGAATGGGCGTACCTTCGTTGAAGGTTGTGCTTCAGGCCTGGCAAGCCGGTATGAAAAAATCAACTGCCAATCATTAGCAGACCGGAATTCCGCTGTGGCTACCCCTAACCAGGAAAAGCCGAAAGACACAAACAAAATATATATATATATATATATATATATATATATATATATATATATATATATGCTCCATTTAGTACATCAAATTTACATTTCAACGAAACATAAATTTGTGAGTGCACTTCCGTGAAAATGCATTTTGTCGAAAATGCACTTCCATGTGAAAATAAAAAACATGTCCCCAGATTCACTAATCCTCGTGTAAGACTAAATAAGTCTTACATGGAAACTGCTGTTGAATGGTATGACGTCAGCATGCCATGCATATTCATGAAGGCATGCTGACTCATCCCCAAGTGTAACACGGACCGTGCAGGAAGGCAGGGGGTGTGTCCGACTGCCGAGTAGTGCAAAGGTCCACTGCAAGAGTCAGATTTGTGAAACGTCAACACACATGAGCGAGTCCGCTCAAATGTCAACAAAACCAACATTACACATCCCCATATACTAAACCCCTTTCAAATTGTAAAATGTAAAATGTGTATTTTTTTTTTTATAATTCCCGATATAGCTGCCCGTATGTGCGCGTGTTTGCGCGGGTGTGCCCATTGCTTAGCCACAGTTAGCAATTTTGACATCGAAGAGCATATAAGAACTATTTATGCAAATTAAGCCAAATAGCAATAGCGTAGTGGTAGAGACTTCGCCCAAAGAGGAGGCAGTCATGGTTCGAGTCCCACCACATCCCTTTCTATTTCACGTTTTAAAGTAGTATATGAAATAATTCCTGACATATATAAATAAAATTTTACAAAAATGCATTGAAATGGCCTATGTATCAGTGAACAAAAAGTATATTATTTACATATAAGAAGGATCCTGACATCTAATTGCACGTAGCTAAGCAGAGTATTACCCAGGGCAATAAAGTTCCCCATAGCTTAGCAGCGCTTTACCAAGCTCAATATAGTTGCCCATAGCTAGGCAGTGCTTTACCAAGTGCAATATACTTGCCCATAGCTAAGCAGTGCTTTACCTAGCGCAATAGGTTTGCATAGAGCTGCGCACCGTGCTATCCAGCACACCGTAGGGCAATGTGGCTTAACTTGGAGCAACGTGGAACAAAGCCGGCTAAACACAGCCACACCCCCTAGCCTGTCTGGACAGTTGTAAAATAAAAAGCAATGACAAGGTCCGAACCTGGGATACCATGCACCATAGTCAAAGCACTGAACTACTAAGCCATGACAGATTAGGAGAAATATGCACTGTTAACATACATATAATAATAAATGGAAGATTAACCATTGCTAAGCAGGTCTGCAGTCAGCCAAGAAATTACAAAAACAGCCAATCACAAAAAAGTGCGGGCTATAGATAAGGGAAAGGAGGTACACACGGCTTACCTTGACCTTGCTAAAGCATTTGACACCATTCCCCATTCAGGAATTATAGATAAGCTCACCAGCCTGGGCATAAACCCTTACGTCACAAGATGGATCGGAAACTGGCTCTCAGACAGATCCCATAAAGTAAGAGTAACGGGATCTATGTCCTAATCCAGACCAGTAATGAGTGGTGTGCCTCAGGGCTTTGTCCTGGGGCCTCTCCTGTTTGGCATATACTTCTCAGAAGTACAGGCAAGCACAGAAGGGCTGTGGCTGACTAAGTTTGCAGACGACTGCAAACTGGGTGCTATAATAGAGTCTCCGGCCGCCATGGAGATCCTCCAGAAGGGCCTAAATGAGACTGATGCATGGTGTCAAAGCCATGGTCTCAAGCTAAATGCAAAAAAATGCCTAGCAATCCCCTTTGGAAAAAACAGAGTACCCACAAACTACAACATAGGAGGTAATCCCCTGAAATCTGAAGAAGAAATAAGGGATCTAGGGACCCAAGTAGATAGTCAGCTTTCCTTTGATAACCATGTTGCCAAAGTGGTTAGAAAATCCTTCTATGTGACCCATCTGATTATGAAAGGGTTTGCATCAAGATCTAAGGATGTAATGGTGCCCCTCTACTCTTCCCTCATCAGACCCATTATTGAGTACAATGCACCAATTGGAATGTACCTGGCTAGACATCTCCAGCAGCTGGAGAGACCACAGAGGTACCTAACCAAGAGGATTACTGGCCTCAAACAGTTGCCCTATGCAGCATGATTGAAAAGGCTAAGACTGTTCTCTGTTGCATACCACTTTCTCAGAGGCGATCTCTGCCTAACGTACAGAGCCATGTCCAACCCAGAATTATTGAACATGCTCCATCTTAGCAAAACCAAATCTACTCGAGCTACATGCTCTAGGGATATAAACCTCAACACAACAATGAATAGAACATGCTGGAGCGATAGATTCCCTTCGCAGAGACTTCCCTTACTATGGAACAGGGTCCCGATCTACATAAGACAGAGCCCCTCACTATCACTCTTCAAGAGGAACCTTGATGAGTGGATGGGTGACAGAAAGTTCATACCGGGGATCACACCAACAGCACTACTAGATAGGGGCCAAGGGTACTAGCTGCTAGTACAAGGGTCTAGGGAACTACTAAATGGGCAGTGAATACCGCACAACATGGCTGGGCTAATATATGCCTTCGGGCAGATAGCCCAGTACCAACCTATGAACCTATAAACCTATAAATTTGGCATATTTAAGCTCCATAGGCGGGAATACTCACTATAATTGACTGTAGCAGCCATCTGTAGTCAGAATGTCTGGTGCTGGAGAGGGTATTCGCTTTAGAGTGCAACGCTGGGGCATCAAGGAGTCGAAATACATGGTTTGGCTCCTTGTCCATGGTCATGAGTCAAGACTCCTGCAGGGCGAGTTCCACGGGATGGAGTACAAAGCAGAGGCTTGGAACCAGTTAGCTCATGATCTCACCAGTGCCACAGGCATCCCTCGGACTGGTGAGCATGTCCATCACCACCATGCAGACCTGAAGAGATGGAAACAGGACCGACTGAACCAATGGATACAGGAGGCCTGTGACATGCGAGATGCCTCACCACTGAGTAGGTAGCCATGGAATGGCATATGTTGGACATGCTAATTTAGTCTATATAATGGATAGGAATGTCTCAATATCCCTTCATTTACTCCACAGCTGCAGGTGACCATGCTGCAAATCAGCAAGCCTATGCAGATAGGCTGCTAAGGCTGCGCCACCAGGCAGGTTAGTAATTCTTCTGCATGTATTGTTATTTAAAATAGGTGAGATAGCCTGGAAAAAAAGTGTTGTAGCTCCATAATAAAGGCATAAAATGCCATGAATAATGTCTCTGCATGTACTGTTATATAAAATAAGTACGAGAGTCAGAAAAAGAGTGTAGTAACCCATTAATAAAGGTAAAAGAAGTCCAGAATAAATATCTCTGCATGTACTGTTATATAACATAAGTGAGTGAGCCAGAAAAAGAGTGTGGTAACCCATTAATAAAGGTCAAATAAGTCCTGAATAATACATCTGCATGTACTGTTATATAACATAAGTGAGTGAGCCTGAAAAAGAGTGTTGTAACCTATTAATAAAGGTATAATACATCTTGAATAAGTCTTCTGTATGCACTGTAATACCAAATAAATGAGAGAGAGCCTGTAGAAAAGTGTGTAATATAATTAATAAAGGTATAATACTTGGAATGTGGCTGTGTCACTTACTTTGAAATGTTGTTGTACCCTTGCATTTTATAAATAGTACTGTTGTATTAAGTGCTGTCAACCCACAGTTGGGCAGTCCCATATAAAGTAGATGAAGGAAGTGCCAGTAGTTATGAAGCATATATGCAGTCCTCAACAGTTGGTAATTGGGTGGCATGCATAGGTAAATCTGGCACATGAGTAGCTTGTTAATGTGTACCCCAGAAATGTGATTGTGCTACATGAAATGTAGGTTTCTGTAGAAATGTAAAAGAAAATGTCAGGTGAACACATCCAGATATGTAGATATATACATATACATAACATATATAAGTATGTAGCAGTAACATCTGCATCTTTGACAGTTAGTATGTCAGATATAAGTCAGGTATATAATGAACTAGCCAAACCCATTACACAACCTAATGCACGTTGCCAAATGTAGTAATACATGTAGAGGATATACACCTGCAGTCAATAGGAATGTAGTGTAGACTAAAAGTATTTATAAGATGTTAATGGAGGTATCTTTTTACAACCTACTGTATGTGCATAAACAATGCAATTCCACACCTCAGTGGGTATGTCTAATCTCACAACATTTGTTGGGACATATGTCCTATTGTTCTATAAATATCTGCATGAACTTTGATGCATGTGCCCTGTTCAAACACCCCAATCTTTGTGGTCTGCTGCCACCAATCAACCCTGTATGCTGTTGGAATGTCCACTGTTGTTCAATATATGCATGTGTTATGCTTGCTGTTCAACTGTTGGAACCCTGGTGTGTTGGGTTAATGGGAATATTACTGCATGCTGTTACAACTAATTTGGAATGCTATTGTCTATGTTGTAATTAAACACACCTAAACTCAGAACTTATGGGAAGGCCAGTCCAACGGACCCACCTGCCCTCCTCAGCTGGGAATTGCACCTGGCACCAGCAGGTCCGGTGCCCAGCCCAGGCTCCCCTCCTCCATTGGTCCTGTTCCACCTTCAGGTGGAAGCGCTGCAGGGGATGGGGCTCATCCCCCCATGCAAGCGTGGGCAGAAAAGGGCCACCTGTCACCCTCCGAAGGGTCCAGGCTGTGGTGCGTAGGGAGATCCAGCGTTCAGTCGCTGATCCCCTACACCAGCTTGAGGCGAGAGTGGCGCGACTCACGGGTGAGCCTGCCCCTCCTATGCAGCTCCCAGCACAGCCACCCTCGGGGCTGTGAAGGTGCAGTGGTGACTGCCCATGGGTGGGGATCTCAGTTCCACTGTTACCATCTGTGGGCTCATGGGCCTGTGATTTCCAAACATCCATCCCCGTCAATTGTGTACACCCACCCCATGTGTCATATTCTGCCCCTGTATGCTTCTTGTTTGTCTTGCCTGTTTACCTCCTCAACCTACCTCCCCAAATGTACCTACTTCCTCTACCTCACTTTCCACTCTCACCTAAAAAAAAAAAAAGGGCAATCTGTTCCCACAAAAAAATTACGCCCCATACATAGCTGCCCATTTCGCACACATGTCCGCTGGACATGTAAACTGATAATTATAATTGGTAGTACAACATACTTTGTTGTCCTCACCCCTCCCTCAGGGGTGGAAGGTTCCAGATTTCACTCCAAATCTATTGCATATGGACAGCTGTTGCTGGTAAAGAAATGGGCAGCTATGGACCTTCCCTACACCCATCCTGCACATCCTGAGCTGGTTTCCCTACTGTCTCTCCCTCTTTGTGCCCCCCTTTTCACCACTTTCCTATCTCCCCATTTTCTTTTCTTTCAAAGAAATTAGCGTGGGGGTTAGCGGGAGTAAGCACCTTTAAGCAGTAGTTAGCGGGTTTGCACCAGTGTGCGCATGTGTGCGCTTAGCTTAGTATTGCTAAGCGTCACGCAATTCCGCGCAAACCCGCTTACAACTACTTAAAAGTGCCTTAGTCACTCTGTATGTCAGGGCCTTTGTTCTGCTCAGCAGCAAAATAAAACATCTCTGTCAGTCTCGAACCCCAGACATTGGGCACACTAGACTGCATGAAGTACCACTAAGCCACAGCATATACATAATAATTTGGTGCTCAAATAAATATATCATGCATTACAATGAGGGAATGTAAAGGGAAAACAGGAATGCCATAACACAAATCTTGTTGTGTGGGTCTTTACCAGCAGTTGTTGTGGAATTGCATGACATGACTGTGAAAAGAGAACCAGCCATTCTAGCAGGGAATAATTTTACAGTAGCACCTTACAAACCCCACACACTATCAGACCAGGATAAACACTGGCATAGTTGAATAGGGCAGAGGCCAGACTTCCCAACTGTGACTGCTTTACAGGGATGTCCCTGATTCATAAACAAATGTTAGCTGTGCCCCTCTGAATCATTCTGAAAAGTACTAACATTAGGCAGAAACATGGGGAATCACACTTAATGAATAATGTCAATAAGTGAGAGTAGACACTGCTTGCACATCAGAAAAGGTGTAGTAATACATATGCTCCAATTCCTTCAAAGTCTCAACTGAAATATGTCTGTAATATATTACAGGTGTATCTCACTGATATGTACCTTTCCCTGAGGCTGTTCAAATATATACCTGAGAGTATCTGAGGCCTGGCAGAGGCAGAAACACACAGGCATATCAGCATTTCTGCTGTTACACACTCTGCAAATAGCTTTAGAAGGAGTTTCACAAGCATGCCCTTATGTAGGAGTACAACACAGAAATATCAAAGGATGTAGCCATGTACTGCTAGCAACCAACTGTGACAATGCCATTGTTCCAGTGTTGAAAAGACTGGTGTGGTGCACAGACAAAGAATAATAGGCTAACCTCTGGCTACCATCTGGATATGTCCACAGGTGGGAGCTACACAGACAGACTACTTGCCTTGATAGACTAACAGGTACACAGCAACCCTGTATGTTCATAGGTTCATAGGTTCATACTAGGCTATCTGCCATAGGGCATTTATAAGCCTAGCCAGAGTGTGTTTAGCTTTCGCCACCCATTTTAAATTAAATTTTGCTATGCCCTTTTTCAAGGTTAGCATACTGTGCCTCTGTCTAATAGTGACACAGAAGTGATACCCGGGGTAAACCTGTGATCTCCCATCCACTCATCAAGATTCCTCTTGAAGAGAGTCAACGAGGGACTCTGCCTAACCTGGACTGGGATTTTATTCCAGAGTGAAGGGAGCCTCTGGGTTATGAATCTGTCCCTCCAGCATGTCCTATTTCTTTCAGTGCTGTGATTCAAGTCTCTTGAGTGCCTAGCTTGATGGGATTTGGATTTTCTGAGGTGCAGCATGTCCATTAATTCCGGGTTGGACATAGCTTTATACGTCAGGCACAGACCGCCTCTAAGCAGGCACTATGCCACTGAGTAGAGCTGGAGTTTCTTTAACCGGGCAGCATATGGCATCTGTTTGAGCCCTTTGATCCTCTTGGTGAGGTACTTTTGGGGTCTTTCTAGTTACTGAAGGTGTCTGGTAAGGTGCATCCCAAAAGGGGCATTGTACTCAATTATGGGCCTGATGAGGGATGAGTAAAGAGGCACGATGACCTCTCCTGATCTAGATGTGAATCCCTTCATGATTAGGTGGGCTATATAAAATGTTTTTCTAACCACTTTGGCCAAGTGGTTGTCAAATGATAGATTGCTATCAACTTGGGTCCCCAGGTCCCTAATTACTTCTTCTGTACTTAATGGATTACCACTTATGTGGTAATTTGTGGGCACTTTGTTTTTGCCAAAGGGCATGACTATACACTTTTTGGTGTTTAGCTTGAGGCCATGGCTCTGGCACCAGTTGTCTGTTTCTATGAGGTCCTTTTGGAGGATGCTTGTGTCAGCTGGAGAGTCGATTATGGTGCCCAGTTTGGAGTCATCTGCGAACTTGGTCAGCCACAGTCCTTCCATGTTTGCCTGTACCTCCGAGAAATATATACTGAACAAGAGAGGTCCCAGGACTGAGCCTTGTGGGATGCCACTTGTAACTGGTTTGGAGTCTGACATGGCTCCAGCAATTCTAACCATGTGGGTTCTATCCTTGAGCCAGTTTGCAACCCATCTAGTGACATAGGGGTTTATATTTAAGCTGGTGAGCTTATATATAATGCCCGGGTGGGGTATTGTTTCAAAGGCTTTTGCAAGGTCCAAGTAGGCTGTGTGGACCACCTTCCCCTTGTCAATGGCCTTGGTGACTGTTTCAAAGAAATCGACCAGGTTTAAGAGGCAGGATCTGCCCTTAACAAAGCCGAACTGAGTAGGATCCAGTGTCTGTAGGTCCCCAATATCTTTATTTATGAGGTCCATGATGATCCTTTCCATAGCTTTGCAGACCAAGCTAGTCAGGCTTATGGGGCGATAGTTTCCAGGATCCGTTGAGGCACCACCTTTGTGGAGAGGGACCACTGTTGCTGTATGCCACTCTTTGGGTACATATCCTGTAGTAAGGCTGAGATTGAGCAGTAGTTTTATGTTTGGGTTTAGCTCTTCTTAGAGTTCATGTAGGATGCAGCCCGGGACACCGTCTGGTCCCATTGATGCTGTGTTTTTTGCTTTGGAGAGGGCGGCTCTTACCTGAGCATCTGAGATGTCAGGGGGGCAGCACTCTGCTGGGATAGATATTCGGCCTTTTGGTGGGGAAGGGGGGGGAGTTTGCGCTGAACCTGTCAGCTAGCATGTTGGCAATGTCTGTGGGTTCGGTGTATTTTTTGTCATTTTGGACTAATTCTGAGCATATCTGAGAATTCCCACCCCGGTTCCTAACATAACTAAAGAAAGCCTTGTGATTATCCTTAGTGTCCTGTGCAATTTTTCTCTCGAAGCTGGCCTTAGACGATTTTATGAGTGCCCATAGTTTTTTGCTAATACGGATCAGAGATGCCTTCCCTTTTTGGGATTTTGCTCTATCATGTAGTAGCTTCAACCTTCTATTGTATAGTTTGTTTATGGCTGGGGTCCACCAAACAGGACATCTGCCTTTGGAGGATTGGGTCTTGGTTTTATTTGGGATTGCATGATCCATGCATTCCTGAAGGTGTTCATAGAATGCGTTTATAAAGGATTCTGTGGTCTGGGCCGTATATTCCACAGGCCCGGGGGCTTTGAAGGATTCCACCTCGGTTTTGAGGAGTGTGAAATTTCCTTTAGAGAAGTTTTTCACTGTGGTTTTCTGGGCAGGGGGTGGGGTTGGGATGTGAATATCTAGCGAGATTAGTTTATGGTCTGATCTTACCAGTGAGGGATACACTTCTGGTCTGGAGCATAGAGTCCCAATGTTGGTGATGATCAGGTCCAGTATGTTTTCCCCTCTTGTGGGAGTGGTAACAAGTTGTTCCATAGCATTTGAGTTTATAAATTCTAGGAACCTTTGGGCTAGGGTGTTGGAGCTAAAGTAATGCTCCCGGTCTATGTTTGGGTAGTTGAAGTCGCCCAATACAATGGTGTTTGGAGAGACCTTCATATTTTCCAGTGTTCTCAGGAAGGCCGAGTGTGGTTCCTGGGTTTGGGAGGGTGGTCTGTAGCAGGCTATAAACTGGAAGGCAGTTTTACCCACTGTTAGTTGCACATGGATAGTCTCTGATGCTTCGTGCTGTGCCACCAACCCGGAGGTGTGGGTATCTTTGACGGATATTGATACTCCCCCTCCTTTTGTGGTTCGGTCCAAGTTTTGGGGCCAAAAAGCATGGTATGAGGTATAACATGGTAGTGCTGGGGTGCTCTCGGGAGCCTTGAACCAGGTTTCTGTTACTGCACAAATATTGATGTTATCCATGCTAAGGAGAGTTTCGAGTGCGTGCATCTTGAGGTTTAGACTTCTGGCGTTGAGTAGCATTACTCTTAGTTGCTTATCCCTTGTGATACCTTTGGAGGTAGGTTTGTCTTTTGAGCCTTGCCTAAAAAGGTGCTATGGGGGTAGCAAGAGCCTTTGCCAATATCCGAAAGCCCAGGGTTGACAGGTGCAAGCCGTCCCTAGCGAAACATCGTGGTTGTCGAGCATGTCATCCCAGGCTGACAGGCATTGGATCCCCTTTGAATGACACCAATACTTAAGTCAATTGTTGAAATTGATCATCTTGTCTTCATATTGTAGCATCATTCTTGGTGAGGGTAAGATGCTACTCAAGGTCAGGGTCATACCGGCCTGGGCTACATGCTCAGAGAGCTCGTCTATGTCTTTTTTCATGTAGTCCAGGGAGGTACATCTCAGGTCATTCACACCTTGTACTTGCCTTGGAGTGACCTGAGTGCGTGTGTTATTTGGTGGATCCTAGCACCCGACAGGCAGCTCACCGTGACCTTATCCTTGTTCAGCCTGGTGAGTGGGACTTCGGTGTGCCTGACGATAGAGTCACCTATTACAAGTGTATCAGGTGTGTTGTTTAGCCTTAAGGGCTGTGACTGTTCAGCACACTGGCTTTGTGAGCTATGTGTTGCACGTGTTTTGTTTTGGGGTAGCGGTTGCTTGGGTGTCTGCTTTGGAGGTCTCTGCTGCTTAGGCAGATTTTTATTTAGAGCCTGCGAGTATGTTTTTGTGTATTTATGTGTTTGGTTTGCTGTCGTGGTAGGTCTATGTGAGACTAAAATTGTAGTAAGTGTGGTTTCCTTCTCCTCCTGACTGGTTACGCCAGTACTGAGTTGAGAGAGCTTAGCCTCCAGTTTGGCTATATGGTTGCATCTCTCACATGTGTTGGAATTTGTTGGGAGGAGGAGAGGGTTGTCTGTGTACATGAGGCAGTTGTAACATTGCCTCAAGATTCCCAGATTCACCAGCTGGACCGGAGAGGAAATTGACAACTGACCTTTGGACATGCTAGAATAGTATTGGGAATGCCTTTATAATTGAAAAAAGGGCCAATGGGGAACAAGGTACTCAAGGGTAGTTTGTGAGGGTGTAGTGCTTTTAATTTTTTAGTGCTGACTTAGTGAGCAAGTGCCAGGTAACTTAAATGCAATGTGTTACAGGTAACTTAAATGCAAAAATGACAAACAGTAACTTTCTTTCAAGTGAAACAAGGAAATAAGTACAGTAAGCAATGCAGATATCACTAGGGATCCACAGAAGCGTTGAAAGGCCGAGTTTTAGGTGGAATTAGCATTTCAGGGAAATAACAAGCAAACACACAACAAGCATACAAACAAAGCTAGATTCAGCAGGCCTGGATCTAGTCTATGCTACAGTAAACAAGGTGTACCAATTTCAGTAAGAAACAGTTCAAATATGCAGGCACTATAAGCCTTTAACCAGAAATTCTCAGCTCAGAAGGGCAGAGTCCAGCCTCTCCTCCCACAAGAGTGCAGACCACGAACCTTCTTAATGTAAAATAACTAGCCTGAAGCCCAAGTGCTTAAACCAGAACTAATACACTTTTGGAATAACAGACACTGACCCTTCAATCAGCAGTTCCCAACTTACAAGGATGTAAGCTACCTGTCCTGCCACCACAGTGCAGGCCACAAACATTCCTAATGTAAAACAACTGGTCTGAAGCCCAAGTTCTTAATCCAAAAGACTTAGAATGATAGCTACACTTTAATCACGTTACTACCAAGCAGAAGTAAATACAATTGAATACTTTAAAGAATGCCTGGATTAGTGCTCAAGTTATACAAACAAAGCTAGATTCTGCAGGCCTGGATCTAGTCTATGCTACAGCAAACAAGGTGTACCAATTTCAGTAAGAAGCAGTCCAAATATGCAAGAACTATAAGCCTTTAACCAGAAATTCCCAGCGCAGAAGGGCAGAGTCCAGTCTCTCCTCCCACAAGAGTGTAGACCACGAACCCTCTTAATGTAAAATAACTGGCCTGAAGCCCAAGTGCTTAAACCAGAATTAATACACTTTTAGAATAACAGACACTGAGCCCTCAATCAGCAGTTCCCAACTTAGAAGGATGTAAGCTACCTGTTCTACCACTACAGTGCAGACCACAAACCTTCTTAATGTAAAACAACTGGTCTGAAGCCCAAGTGCTTAAACTAAAAGGCTTAGAATGAGTTACACCAAGCAGTAATAAATACAATTGAGTACTTTTAAGATGACGCAAAAGCAAAATAAAGTAGGAAAAAACACAAATACAGTAAAAGCAGATAAATTATTATTATTATTATTTTTTTTTTTTTTAAATGGAAAGAGGGAAAGGAGTAGCAGAAACTAAGCTGATTGGCCTTCTCAAACGTTCTCCCTGTACTGGGTAGAATGAGGTAATGACACTAGACTGGGAGGAGGGTCCCAGATCAAATTTACACTAGGGGCGGGCAACTGCAAAGCCACTCACAGCTGAAAAGCAGCAGTGAGCCTTTAAATGAAAGTTTAAAACAGCTAAAGGAGCCTCTAGAAAAGAGTTTAACTGCAACAAGTTATCAGAAACAAACAACCCAACAGATGCTTAATAAAAGTGGACAATTTCCAGTTAATACCTCACACACAGTGAAACTAGCTAGAAAAATACACAGTACACAAAGTGCTATAAATAACAAAGAAATGAAGAACAAAATAAACAAAAAACAGGATACTTAATGTTATATATTATAGCTCTGAGTTTCCTCAGTGTCCTTCCTTCGATAAGCTCAGTGTGAAATGGCAGAACACTCATAACTGAACTTCTTAGGTAACAGAAAGTTGAAACCTGAGACAGCTTTTAAGAAATAAATCTGAAAAGAACCAATGAGGTGCTTAGTCTAAGCAAGATAAACATCACACGATAATAAATAATGCTCTCTGCAGTTCTGCACCCCTACCCAAAAGTACTATATACCTGTGTATTCAGGCAAAACAAAGGGTGTAGGTAGGCATACTCAGTACTGAAATATGTCCAGTTGTCTTGAGCAGCCTGTGCTAATGTCAACACAAACAAACCACAAACTGTTCAGAAGTGAGTAACTTAATAATTACAGTATAGCAGTTCACAAACAGTGCATGTGCCAGAGGAATACATTGCAATAACTACTTTTGTATGGCAGTTAATTGTCTAATTCAGAAAGAAAGTACATACTCCCATGTATCCTGTGTTAGCATTTGGAGGGGTGAGTAGAAGTCTACACTGAGAAGTGTGTACTGGAAGCAGCAACATTCAGGTTTGAGTACAACATTCATATCACTGGCTACAACCCTAGCTTCAGATATGAGACATATACCAACCTTCTGACTGACACAACGGTGTCCAGAGCAAACAAGCATGGGCCCCACCTTGGAAAGCTGAAAGGGCTATGCCTACCTAACCTAGCATTTTATAGCAGTGGGCTGCAATTACAGTGAGTACTGCAATTACCACACAGCAGGCTGCATGCAATTACTAAATGGTGGGCACCAACTGGTGCAGAGGCCGTCACATGCACATGTGCAGATACCTAGAAAAGCAGGCTGTACCTGCTGTCCACACATGCAATAATATCATTGCAGGGACAGAGAGAGTGAGAGAGAGACAGAGACAGAAATAGACAGAGACACAGACAAAAGAGACAGAAACAGAAACAGACAGAGAAAACCCCCAAAAAAACAAACAAAAAAAAAAACAGTAGCAACAGATGGAGCAGAGAAATACAAAGGTAAGGTATGTAACACATATGTATTTATTTGCTGGCATGTAGTAGATGTTCTTGAAGAGTACTCTACATACTGTGAATCATCCATATGTGGCAGCAGTACGTATCTATATGTATCTGCACATGTGCATAGGGCAAGGGACATACTGCAACTGTTAGTGAAGGGTGGACATATATATGTTATTGAAGGTTGTTATGTGCATATATCTATGTAGGTTGTAGTGTGTAGCATAGAAAACAGCATGCAGTGCTGGTATATGTCATGTGGTGGTTAAACGCTGTGGGACTGATTTGTCAGATCTGCTGTGTTACAGCCAGTGAGGCCTGCTAAAGCTACATGGGCTGAGGACACCAAAATGCATTCTGCACAACACTGTGCAATATTATTACATAACTGTATATCTCACAACTGTCGCATAATTGATATCCCCACTGTGAAAGGTGGACTGTATATGTGCCTATATGTACATCTATATGTACAGCAATGGATGTTTAGATGTATGTGTATATATATGTATATATATATATATATATATATATATATATATATCTATGTGTATATATATATATATATATATATATATATATATATATATATATATATATAGATATCTATATATATATATATATATATATATATATATATATATATATATAGAGAGAGAGAGAGAGAGACATGGGGGTCATACGTACTGCAACAGGTGCATGGTGACCAAGGCATGGACAGAAGACCAGTGTCAATACTGCAGTGCCATCCCTCCTTTCCAAAACACTGTACCCATTAACTACCACATAGGTGGAAATATACCTAACACTGAAGGTGTGATAAGGGAACATGGGACACAGGAGGACAGTAGCCTCCCCTTTGATAATCACAGTGCCACACTAGTCTTGTAATCTGTCTACGTGGTACGTGTCATCACAAAAGGTGTGTCATCTAGGGAAATATAGCTCAGTGTTCCCCTCTACTCATCACAATGCCCCGTGTGGTATGTACCTCACATGACAACTACAGCAAGTGGAAAGGCCACAGACATACCTCACAAAGAGTAATACTGGCCTCATACAGATGCCCTATGCAGACTGACTCACAAAACCACAGCTAGACTGTGTTGCATACCGCCCACACAGAGGTGACCTCTGCCGGACATACAGAGGTATGTCACACCCACAGCTGTTGGATAGCCACCATGTCAACATATCACAATCCTTCCGAGCTACACACTCTAGGGCCCTAAACCTCGTCAGCTCACTAAACAGCACATGCTGGAGGGATAGGTTCCTATCTCAGAGATATGCCATACTCTGGAATAAACCACCTATCAATAGCAAACAAGGCTCCTCATTAGCAGTTGTCATAAATACCCCTGATGATTGTTTGGGAGATAGGTAATACACCCTGGGAATCACCTCTGTGGTTCTGGTTGACAGGGGCAAGTGAAATCAAATTACATATGTGTCAAAGGCCAGGGTAGCATATGGCTAGGCTGCTCTAGGCCCTAGGGCCAATAGCGTATTACCTACCTATGAAATGATGCACACACACATGTACTCAGTGCAATACCTGCTATGTGAGGTTGAATGAGTGTGACGGTGAATGTGTGCAAGGTCTGTAAAGGTGTGATAGCTTAGTGTGAATTTGTTTCTGTCATGGTAGTTTGTGTCCTAGCTGTGAGGCCAACAAAAGATGTGTATGTTATTGCTAGGCAGACATAGTAGTATGGCATATGTTGTGATGAAGTTCCTTGTTGACGACTGTGGTGTCCCATTGTAGGCTAAAGCAATACATGTATGCTTAGTGAATGGTACTGCTGATGAATCCAACTCCCATATAAAGTGTAGTACTACCTGAAGCTGTATGCCTAAACAACACAGTATGGTGTATGTTCACATTGCTTGGAAACACTGTCTTGTGTGTTTCCTGTAGTCTGCACAGATTACATACCTCAGGCATAAGGTTTTGTAAGTAGTGGCACACAGCACTGTATGGTACACAGGTAAAGCTCATCTGGGTTGGCATACATTTGTGTGTTGTATGTATGCCTGATGTGTGTGTAATTATGCCTGTACCATGCCCGCAATCATATGTGTGTTACAGGGTATACATGTGTATCTAGCAACATGTATTCTCTGTTACAGCAGTATGCCACCTATATTAACAACTGTGCACATATGTTAGGCAGGGGTATGGCATCAACGACTAGGGTGGTTTACTGGTAATACTGTAACTGTACTTTACATTCATTGCAATGGATGACATCTTTCTTCATGCATTAGCTTGATATATACCCCTGTGGTGAGGTTGTACATTGTGTCACAAACAGTGTGCCGGGTACTGGTGTGTAGTGGTTTGATATATAGAGTGTGCCAGGCACTGTCAGTCAGTTGTGGCCTGAGCACCAATATGTGGTATTGAACGTGTGTATCCTCTGACAGACAAATGGATGCTATATATGGCAGTTAAGTGATATCTGTAGTTAAGGGTGTAAAGTGTGCCACATGACTCGCTCACACATATTGTTCATTTCTCTTTCAGGGCGATGGCCCACCAACATAATCCCTGTTACACAGCAGCGGAGGAACAGGAAATCCACCACAGCCTGGTGCAGCACTACTCCCTGCTGTTTTCCAGAAGCAGCCAGCACCAGCATGAGCGGACTGCACTGTGGCAAGATCTTGTTCGTCGGGTAAATGACATAGGCATGCATAACCGGACATATGAGCAGGTACGCCATCACTGCAGTGATTTAATTACACATGTCCGGCGGCATGCATCTGATATCCATAGGCAACAGCTTGCCACAGGTGGTGGGGTGGCCATTCACCCCCCCTCACCAGAGTGGAGGAGCTGCTGCTAAGCTTGGTGGCTCCTGGCCAACAACAGCAACTGCAACAGACATGTGTCATCATGGAGGCCAGAGCCACCCAGCATGTTGACATGGAGCGTGCAGGTAACATGCCCTATCTATAGACTACTGTTACCTGTATTGTTAGATTATGCATATGTGAGATGTGTACTGTGTGTTTAGTAGTTGTGCTGCCTAGTGTTGTGCAATACTGATATTTGGAATATTATCTGTACACCTGTGACTGTCGACTGTTGTTCTATTGTAGTTTAGCAAACCCACAGTAGCAATGCCACAGTTGTGGCCACTGACAAACTGTCTCATATTCTTGTAGGTCCCTCTGGTGTGACAGCAGGGCAGACGATCCATGCTGGTGAGTGTGCTATAACTTTAATATTGGTAATGAAATGTGCATGTCATAGGTGAGGTGTAGGCCATGTACACGTAACACACCTATGCATAATGCATGCTGTGCATGTTTCCTGTGAGACGTTGCACATCTCAGTAATGTCAGTAGCTGCCTCCATCACATGCAATACACAGAGCATCAGACACACTTGTGGCAACACCGTACTGCACATTGGATAGGCATAGTTGATACACATGTACACAACATAACATGTTTGTCATACGCAGTACACCTCAACATGCTACACATGGCGTAACCACACACCCGCTGTAAGGTCACACTTCAGTATCCCACGTCATTCACACAGCACACATGATATACCTGAGGGGTAGAGGCCTATCATGGGGCTGTGCAACACTCTTCAACACATAACACAGTCATGTTAGGCAATGCTCCCTATTGGGCACCTCACACACCCATGTACAAAGTGGCTGTGTAATTGTGAACATAGCCGTGACACTGCAGTTCAGGTACAGCATGCTAGGCGGTGGTCTGTCACACATTAATAGCCTTGAGTGACCACATGATGCATGATGATGATGGCTCATGGTACTACACCCCATCCAGTTACAGTGACCACAGTACTACACATAGCAGTCATTGCTTTGCACCTCAATGTTGTGTGTGTGCAAACATATGCACCTATACACAATATGCATAGCATGTTGTGCATGTGCAAACATATGCAACTATACACAATATGCATAGCAGTCGCCATCTGTACAAAGTGACACATATATGTCCTGGAATGCTATTGGGTGTATAGGTCACATGACACACACTGGGTATGTGTGATGTTTAATGTTGCAGTCGTGTAGCATGCCATGTCATTGCTGGCACTGACATATCTGCAATATGTCCCACACTGACCATAACCAGTGTACAATGGCCATGTCGAGCATTGGTATTCCATCATGTATACATGCACCACTCATCTCGTGTGTGTACATAGCATGCATGTGTGCATGTGCTACACTTGTGCCCACAATTATCTGCTACAGACACAGACACTGTAATCAGACATGGAAATCTATGTGACACACAGATACATGCAGCCATGGTATGTATTCCTGTGAGTGATGGTGCACAGGACATTGCAGAGCTTATAATACTTGCACAGCAATGTTGTGTCCTTGTATACATTGTGTACCAGGGTGTAGCCAATCACTGAACAACTACACACATGCACAAAGCCATGTATACTGGTATTAACTAGGGCTATCTACACTCATACTGCATGGTCTTGAGAACACATATTCTGCATGCTGACACGTGTGAGGTGACTGTTTGCCTTGTGATACTGTCACCCACCTTCAGCCATTATTGAGTATGTTTTGAATTGCTGGTGTGTGTGTATCTGCTGTAGTGAGGAGTGTATTTGTGTGCATGTATGCACGTGTTCATGTGTGCATGTGTGCATGTGTGCATGTGTGTGTGTTCATGTGTTCATGTATGCATGTGTTCATGTGTGCATGTGTGCATGTGTTCATGTGTTCATATGTGCTTGTGTGCATGTGTGATAACATCATGTACAGATTGTAAAGTGTGTTTCCTGTCTTCCTCTCACAGGTGCTGAGGTTGGGTTTGCTGAATGCAGCAGGGAACCTGAAGTCACTGCCACAAATAGTGGAAATGATGATACATGTATTGTGGCACAGGCAGGTTTGACAGGGTCTGTCGTTGGTCCACCAATTGACAGTACACAGCTTTCCACCCCATCTATGTGCACACTCATACTGCCAATACATCCCTCATCACCAATGGCCTTAACCGTGGGACAGCATACAGTTGGCATTGACCAGGATAGTGTGGTATCCATGGCACATGCATCCCCTCACAGCAGCCATACCCAGATTCCTGGAATGGTACAACATAGGCGGATGTCCAGGAGTTCTCATGGGAGCACCGCTGGTCATAATGCCCCTGGCAGACGTGCCCCCGCAGGTCTTACAACCTCAGGTATGTTCCGGTCTGTAATGCAGGCACAGGCACGTATGGAATGGTACACCAGACAGGGACTAAGGGTGCAGAGGGCCCATAACACCACTATCAATGACAGTATCCGTGACTTTGCTGGTGCCATCCGAAATTACACCGAGGTCATTGATAGACGTTGGGGGGAGACATTAGATGCCCTCCACAATGTGTTTTCCATGAGCCAGGACTGTGCGGGATGGTTGAGACATCGACACGGACGTATGCCAGCAACATCAATGGCTGGCAGTCATCGTGGATGACCCACAGATCACAGCCGCTCTGGTAGTGGCAATACCAGCCCAGCAATGCTGGGGCTGGCCTGTCGATTGACCGTCCTAGTAGACCACATGCACGTGGCTCTGGCCAGTCCCAGCAGGGACATGGGTCCAGTCGACATACCTCTGCCTCTGATGATAGTACCCAGTCAGGCTTGGTACCCGATACTGTTCGTAGCACCCCTAGCAGGCACAGGTACCATGTCTGTGCCCAGAGACAATGATCTGTACAGCCTGGCAGGTACAGTCTGTGGCTGTCCCACAACCTCCCGTATATGGCAGCCACATGGTGGAGCTGTGTGCATGCAGACACACACACATAAACCAAACACCTAGGGCTCACACATACACACACACATTACATCAACATTGGCCCATGCTGTACTGTTGTCCCTCATGCACACACACACACACACACACACACACACACACACACACACACACACACACACACACAGACACACACATACACACACACACACACACACACACACACACACACACACACACACATAGATGTTGATTGGATGGGTCAATGTCGGGCTCTGGCAAACCAACAACACACCCTGTGCATATGATGAAACCTGTGCCACCTCCTGTCATCTGTAACATTGATGCAGGAACAGGCTAGCATGGTGCTGATGCACAGGGTGACATTATAGCAGTGAAGCAATGTTAGGATGTTGTCAACAGGAAAGTGTAATGATATCCTTGTAGGTATATCTAAGCAGGCATGATGCATCAAAGCTATGATTGTCAATGTAGTATTGTTTACACCAGTGTTAAGTCTGAGTATGTATTGTCCGCCCATGTGCCACTTGGCTGAAGTGTATAGTGTCGCCAGCATGTGTTAGTGAGTGGACAGTACGTGTGTGATGTGTGCAGTACAGATTAGCAGGTGTACATCTGTGAACATGGTGGGGGTGCACTGTCTGCATGTACGTGTTGTCCAACACATGCTGTATAGCTCTAAGCCAACTATAGCATAGTCATCCACATTTACTATACATAGTATCCCGACAGTACCACATAGATGGTAGCCCCCAACATGTATGTCGGGTACCAATGTGTACATACAGCCAAGAGTTATGTCATCTGTCTTTTGGTATCCACATATCCAAAGGTATTGTGAAGTCCCTCAGTGTATCACATAAGAAATTAGGGGCATATCCACAAGGCTGTTGTACACCTATAATGACTGCCCATTATTGCCAGACTTTGTTGTGTATGAACATGTCTGACATATACCCCAGGCATGTACCCTCACTCACACTAGTAAAAAGCAAAACACTCACCACATTGACCAACAGTGTCACACACTCAACAATTGCAGGATTCAAACTCCTACCTAATTATGTTATGACACTAGAGACATATGCATTAACAAGATGCGCTATATGCTTTACTGGGGTTCTCCTTTCCACTGCTATATTTGTAGGATACTGACATCATCAGACTTGCCAAAAGGGAATATACCACTTTTAAGGTGTTTCCCTAGTTTCCAAAAAGGGCACTCCTCTCAAAGGAAGTCGCACACACCCCCCACACACACACGCACTCAGCAACTGCAGGGTGCAAACCCCTACTTAACTATGCTATGCCGCTAGAGACATACGCATTAACATGACACTCTATATGCTTTACTGGGGTTCTCTTTTCCACTGCTATATTTGTAGGATGCTGACATCATCAGACTTGCCAAAGAGGTATAAACATCTTTTAAGGTGATTCCCTAGTCTCCAAAAAGGGCATTCCTCTCAAAGGAAGTTACACAGACACCCCCCTCCAGCAATTGCAGGATTCAAACCCCTACCTAACTCTGTTATGATACTAGAGAGATACCCATTAACACGACGTGCTATATGCTTTATTGGAAGCTTTCATTTCCACTGCTGTATTTGTGGGATACTGACATCATCAGACTTGCCAAAGAGGAATTTACCTCTTTTAATGTGTTTTCCCAGTCTCCAAAAAAGCCACTCCTCTCAAAGGAAATCACACACACTCAGCAATTGCAGGATTCAAACCCCTACCTAACAATGTTATGATGCTAGAGAGATACACACTAACACGATGCACTGATTTCTTTTCTCCTGCTATATTTGTAGGATGCTGACATCATCAGACTGGACATGGTAATGTGTGTGCACTTTGTTTTATGCAATCCCAGGAATGAACCGTGTGGGTCAGCAGGTGTTAACAGCTTGAACAGGACTCCACAATTCTTAGCTTGTGTGATCTATCTGTGGACAAATTGCCATTCCTTCATATGACAATACATATTTATGCACAGATTGTTGATTTTGTGGATACGACATGTGTCTGGGATGTTGATAAAGGGCTATTCATAGTCGATGTGGGACGTATGTAGCTCCTTTCAGTGATGTATGTCCTGGGTGGCTGCCGTGCAAACAGTCTAGCAGGTTTGGGAACCATGATCTGCCCATGAACATACCACAGTTGGTAGGGTTGTGTGTTTGTCGGTTTCCAATAGCTCTGTTTATGACTTCAATCATGGTGGACTCCATGGCCTTGCAGATCAGACTTCATAGGCTTATAGGACTATAGTTCCCATGGTCTGTTGTGCACCAACACTTGTGGAGTGTGCCATATGTTGCTGTAACACATTCAACAGTTTCAGATCCTGTAGAGAGGGTGAGGCTCAACAGACTGTTCAGGTGCAGGGTCTGTTTGTTCTGTAGTTCACTTATGACACATATAGGGAAACAATGTAATCCAATTGATGCCATGTTTTCGACTTTGGCGGGGAGCTGTTTACCCATTCTACATGTGATATCTCCTGGTATGATGATAGGGCCTTTTGTCAGTGGGAGGTGGGTATGTATATATGGGCCTGTCTGACAGGATGTCGGCATTGTTAGTCAGGTACAGTTGGCCCTGACTCAGGACATATATGAGTGTGCATTGCTATTTATGACATAGCTGAAGGAGGTGTCATGGTTCTGTCTGGACTCCTTCGCAGATAATCTTTCCAAAATACTGACAAACCTGAGCACTAAACCCCTGTTATACTCTTTTACACACTTAACACCCTACTGATCCTTTGTGATCAGTCAACAGAGTATGTCATCATAATATCCTGGCATGTCCAAAGGTCGGTTTCGTGTGTACTCTCCAGTCCAGCTGGTGAATATTGGAATTTTGACGCAATCTTACAACTGCCTTATGTACACAGACAACCCTCTCCTCCTCCCAACAAACTCAGATATATGTGAGAGATGCAACAATATAGACAAACAGGAGGCTGAGCTCTTTCGACCCATGACTGGCACAGTCTATCAGGTGGTGAAGGTAACCACACACACCACAAATCCAGTCTCACATAGACCTATAGCAACAGCAAACAAAATACATTACCACACAAAAACATACTCGGAGGCTCTAAATAAATGCTGCCTAAGCAGCAGAGTCCTCCAAAGCAGACACCCAACAATACCCACATATCACATAGTTCACAAAGTCAGTGTGCCACACAGTCACTGCCCTTAGGGCTAAACAACACAGCTAATACACTTGTAATAGGTGACTCTTATTGTCAGACACACTGACGTCCCACTCACCAGGCTGAACAAGGAGAAGGTCACTTTGAGCTGTCTGTCGGGTGGCAGGATCCGCCACATAACACATGCACTCAGGTCACTCCAAAGCAAGTACAAATATGGCTCCATCATTGTCCATGCTGGTGTGAATAACCTCAGACTTTCCTCCCTAGACTACATGACAAGAGACATAGAGGAGCTCTCTGATCATGTAGCCAAGGCCAGTATGACCCTGACCTTGTGTAGCATCTTACCCTCATCAAGAATGATGTCACAGTATACAGACAAACTGATCATTTTTAACAGTTGGCTAACATATTGGTGCCATTCAAAGGGGATCCAGTGTCTGTCAGCCTGGGATGACATGCTCGACATGCCACGTAGCTTCGCTATGGATGGCTTGCACCTGTCACCCCTGGACTTTCGAATACTGGCTAAGGCTCTTGCCACCCTCATAGTGCCTTTTTTAAGCGAGGCTCAAAAGACAAACCCACCTCCATAGACGTTACAAGGTAAAAGAAACTAAGGGTAATGCTGCTCAACACCAGATGTCTAACCCTCAAAATGCATGCACTCAGGACTCTCCGCAGTATGGAGAATGTCAATATCTGTGCAGTAACAGACACCTGGTCCAGTCTCCCGAAAGCACACCAGCACTACCAGGTTATACTTCATACCATGCTTTTCGGCCACAAGACTTGGACCGGCCAACAAAAATAGGGGGAGTATCCATATACATCACAGATACACACACCTCCATGTTAGTAGCAGTGCACAAAGCATTGGAGACCATACATGTGCAACTAACAGTGGGCAAAACTGCCTTTCAGTTTGTAGCCTGCTACAGACCACTGTCCCAAACTCAGGAACCCCACTCGGCTGTCCTGGGAACACTGGAGAATATGAAGGTTTCTCCAAACACCATTATATTGGGTGGCTTCAACTACCCAAACATTGACTGGGAATACTACTCAAGCCCCAACACCCTTGCCCAACAGTTGCTAGAATTTATAAACTCAAATGCTATGGCACAACTGGTCACCACACCCACAAGAGGGGAAAACATATTGGACCTGATCATCACCAACATGGGGACTCTATGTTCCACACCAGAGGTATACCCCTCATTGGTAAGGTCAGACCATACATTTATCTCACTGGACATCCATATCCTATCCCCACCCCCATCCTATGTAATCTCGGTGAAGAACTTCTCAAAAGCAAACATCACACTTCTCCAAACCAAGGTGGTATCCTTCAAAGACCCTGGGACAGTGGTAAATATGGCTCAGACAGTTGAATCCTTTACAAACGCATTCTATGGACACCTACTCGAATGCATGGATCGTGCTATCCCAAATAACAACAAGACTCACTCCTCCAAAGGCAGCGCACCTGTCTGGTGGACCCCGGCCATTAATAAGCTATACAACAAAAGGAGGAGGCTACTACATGATAGAGCACAATCCCAAAAAGGGAAGGCATCTCTGATCAGTACTAGCAAAAAGCTACGATCACTCATGAATTCATCTAAGGCCCGCTTCTAACAGAAAATTTCACCAGACACTAAGGACAATCACAAGGCCTTCTTTAGTTATGTCAGGAACCTGGGTGGAAACTCCCAGATATGCTGTGAGTTACTGCATACTGACAAAACATACACTGAACCCACAGACATTGCCAACATCCTGGCAAACAGGTTCAGTGCAAATTGTCTCCCCCCATCCCCCCTAAAGAGCAAATGTCCATCCCAACAGAGTGTAGCCTCCCTGACATCACAGATGAACAGGTGAGTGCTGCCCTCTCCAAAGCAGACAACACAGCATCAATGGGACTGGACAGTGTCCCGGCCTGCGTCTTACATGGGCTTCATGATGAACGTAACCCTCACATTAAGTCACTGTTCAATATCAGAGTTACTACAGGATATTTACCCAAGGAATGGCGTACAGCAACAGTGGTCCCGCTCCACAGAGGTGGTGCCACAATGGACCCCGGACAATATTGCCCTATAAGCCTAACTAGCCTGGTCTGCAAAGCTATGGAGCATATCATCATGGAACTCATACACATAGACATCGGGAACCTACAGACACTGGATCCTACACAATTCGGCTTTGTTGTGGGCAGATCTTGCCTCTTGAACCTGTTCAACTTCTTTAAACAGTTACCAGGTCCATAGACGTAGGGAAGGTTGTCCACACAGCCTACCTGGACCTCGTAAAACCCTTCAACACAATACCCCCCTCGGGCATTATACATAAGCTCACCAGCTTCGATATCGACACATATGTCACAAGATGGATTGCTAACTGGATCAGGGACAGCACCCACATGGTCAGTATTGCAGGTGCCATGTCTGACTATACACCAGTTACATGTGGTATCCCACAAGGCTCAGTCCTGGGACCTCTCTTGTTCAGTATATATTTCTCTGATGTGCAGGCTAACACAGGAGGAATATGGCTGACCATGTTCACAGATGACTGCAAACTGGGTGCCATAATCAACTCGCCAGCTGGCACAAGCATCCTCAAAAAGGGTCTCACAGAGATGGATGACTGGTGCCAGAGCCATGGTCTACAGCTAAATGCCATTAGATGCATAGTCATCCCCTTTGGGAATAACAACGTGCCCACACATTACCACATAGGTGGTAATCCATTACGTGCAGTAGGAGTTATTAGGGATTTGGGGACATGAGTAGTTAGTACTCTCACCTTTGACAATCACATTGCCAAAGTGGTTAGACAGACCTTCTATATAGCCCACCTTATCCCATAAGGTTTCACATCTAGATCAAGTGAGGTCATTGTGCCCCTATACTCATCAGGCCCATGCTTGGATACATTGCCCCATTTGGGATGTCCTTACCCGACACCTGCAGCAACTGTAAAGGCCACAAAAGTACCTCACCAAGTAGATCTAGGGACTCACACAGATGCCCTGTGCAGTTCGGCTAAAGTAACTCCAGCTCTACTCAGTCGCTTACTGCCTACTCAGATGCGATCTGTGCCTGTTGTTTAAAGCCATGTCCAACCCAGAATTAATGGACATGCTCCACCTCAGGATATCTAAATCCCTTAGAGCTACACGCTCCAGGGACGTAAACCTCAGCACAGATATTAATAGGACATGCTGGAGGGACAGATTCATATCCGAGGCTCCACTCACTCTGGAATGAGATCCCAGTCCTGCATAGGCAGAGCCCCCCACTGACCACCTACAGGAGACATCTTGACAAGTGGATGGGTGATCGTATGTTTACCCCTGGGATATCTTCTGCATCCCTGCTAGACAGAGGCACAATAAACTAAACATAAATGGGCTATCTTGTGTGACCTACTATTCACAGGCACAGTCTACTAATCTAACAGGGTTGTGAAAGCCAAACACACTCTGGCTAGGCTTATACATGCCCTAGGGCAGATAGCCTAGTGTCAACCTCTGAACCTATGATAATATTCGGGATGCACATTGTTTATTGATGATACTGACTGCAGGTTTTTTATCGTCTTTGCTTTCCCACTTTCTATGAACAACCTAAGTATCTGCAGAACATATTTGATTATGACAGGGTTCCACTATATTATATATATGTCTGTTGTCATATAACTGTGTGCACAAGGCGGATTGGTGAATAGTGAGAGGTTCCTGGGTTAACACATGCAACTGCCGGATATGTGTGGCCCACTGCTGTACTCGGACAGGGCCTAAGTGTGTGAGCATGCCCAGTTCAGCCTTTCAGTGTTTTGTTGCCTGACATTTGTCTCATTTATTCAAGCGTGTGAGCATGCCCAGTGTGACCTTTCAGTATGTTGCTGTCTGAGGTCCACTACATTTGTTGATGTGTGTGAACATGACCAATATTAACATTTATACTATATGTGTGTTGAAAATCAAATTCTATTCTTACTGCAGGGCTCACCTTTGTGTCATAACTCGACATGGATTATTCTGTGCCTGCAGGGTTTCCATGAGATACTTTGCATAGACTTATCAACATTTCTTCATACAGGCTGATCACTGAAATACCGTCATGGTTTAGTGGTTCAGTGCTATGACTATAGTGCTCAGTGTCCTGGATTTGAGGCCTGTCACTGCTTTATATTTTCATACTGAGCAGACCAGACTGTTTAAGGGCCAGTAGAGCAAATATGAGCATGTTGGCTTTTGTTCAGCTATGCCCAACTTAGACTATGCTTGTCCAACATTGCTCACTGTTAACTAACATTGCTGAATGTTGCCCAATATTGCTCAACATTGACCGTTGTGCTAGTTAGTGTGTGCAATTTTGTTTACATATACTGAATGGTGGAAAAAGCTGTTTAGCACTGCTTTATATTGCTTAGCACATGGCAATCACGCCTCAGGTGGTGCTGCAGGGCTGCCTATGTCGGATGCACATACTACACTCCCTATACATGTTTGAAAACAGGTAGTGTCAATTTAGGCATCCCTTTTACTATATGTGCGTGTCAGAGAGAGGTATAATTTCCAGGGTTCCTGCTGAGCCAGTGTATGTGCTATATGTTGCCTCTTTGCCAAGGCCAAAGCATACTGGGCACATCTCCTTCTGCCTACTGGGGCAGGCTCAAGTTGTTCCTCCTCCGAGTCACGCTCTGCCTGTGATGGTCTTGGCAATGGTGGGGGGCTGTTTGGCCCGGGCCTATGCTGCTCCTGCTGCAGCTGTTTTCGCAGGATCATATTATGTAGCATAGCACATACCATGACAATTTGGGTACATGTAGTTGGTGAGTACTGCAAGGCTCCACCAGATGTGTCCAGGCACCGGAACCATGACTTGAGCAGCCCAAACACACGTTCGATTAGATTTCGTGTTTGTGCATGTGCCTCATTATGGCGTTCCTGTTCAGGTGTGTGTGCATTTCTGATGGGTGTCATCAGCCATGGCTCCAGTGCATAGCCAGCATCCCCCACTAGGTGAACATGAGGGATGTCCCCATTGGCAAATGTCTGGTACAGCTGTGTCAGATGCCAGATATGGGAATCATGGTAGCTTCCAGGGCAGCCAGCACACACATTCAGTATTATGCCCTGGGCATCACACACATCCTGGCAGTTGATGGAGGGGAAGCCCTTGCAGTTAAAGTAGACCCTACCCTGCTCACCAGCTGGTGCTTTGATGCATATGTACGTGCAGTCTATTACACCCACTACCTCAGGGTATTCCACTATTTGCTGGAAGAGATGGATATTGCTGGCCAATACCTCATGGGAATTGGGGAAATATACATGATCACCGACAAGTGGTGACATGGCATCCAGGAACTGGTGCAGTACCCTGGATGCTGATGCCTGTGATATCCCCATCATATCACCAGTTGGTCTCTGGAAGGTACCTGTTGCTAATATTCTTAGGCCAACACATACCTTGGTTTCCACTGGGATGGGTTCCCCTCTGTTGGTTCTGTGTGTAAGGCGTGGCCTGCACAGCTCAACAATTTGCTGCATGAGGTCTCTGTCAACTCTATAGCACTCTACTATCTCTAGCTTATGTAGCCCCTGATAGGTTACCCTGGGCCTGTGCACTCTTCTCCGTCTCCTCACTGTGGGTTGTCCAGCAGCAATCACATTGTCACCACCCTCAGCATGTTGCATATGTCGCCTTATAACAGCAATGGCAGCCCCTAACATTTCTTTGTCTCAGTAAAGCTTTTTCAGTTTTCACTTCTATTAGCTTACTGCAGTGTTGCAGTGTCTCTGAGAGAAACATAGTGGAATGTTGTTTGCAGAGTTATAAGTACTGGGCTGGGCTGGGCTAGTGTACTGGCTGTGTAATTGCCTGATTCTGATTGTTTTCACCTGCTAACTCTGCTAGTACTCCGTGGTTAACGTCCTACTATTTGTTGTGCTTCATTTTCCCTTTCTGTTTCCTCAGGGGGCAGTGACGCACACAAGTGCAAACACTTGCACACCAGCTCACACGCACGCACACATGCTTACACGGACTAAAACTTGCTTAGTCTTGCTAAAACGCATGCACACAGGCAAAAACTTACTTACACAACTTTAAACAACCTTTGACATGCTTACTCGGGCTTAAACGCGCACACACAGGCGCACACGCGCACACACAGTTTTACTCGGATATACAGGCGCGCACCCGCACGCAAACACGTTGCAAGCACTTCTACAAGAAACTTTAGTGTTATCCATGGCATACACCTTAAATTTCTTGCCTTTAGCTAGGGTACCTGTTGACACACCTCTTCCAGTGATGAGTAACTGACAGCAAACACATGCCACTCTGCTCCAATGAGCTTCACTTCTTTCATACATACCCCCCTCATGATGTCACCTATCTTCTACTCTGATACTCCCCTTATCCTACTCCTACACTCCACTGACTGTGCTCATTTGCTATGTAAACTTGGGATTCACTATCCTTACCCTCATTTGCATAGGATTGCCTACTAATGCTTCGTTACATCTCTTAGACTGAGCTTCCCCCCTTAGCAACCTCTACTCGGTAGCCAAGTTGTCTTCGGCCTGCCATTCCTTTGCATTGTAAATTAAGAATTACAATTTGTGGATTTTAATTATTGGTTTTCTGGTTTTTAGAGCGCATGGCATTTGCGTGGCGCTGCGCTATGCTTAAACATCAGCTATCGGGATAAAAGAAATATTCTTTTATTTTTATTTTGCATCGGTGAACATTGCCAATAGCCGTATTTTTGGCCATTGGCATGCTTCCTCAACTGGATGCATCCTTTTTTTGGAGCTGTCATGGCTCCGTTTTGCTATTTGCAGAACCATACTCAGTTGTCAATAGAGTACATTTCTGCAAATAACACTACTCTTACTCGAACAGGTTCGGGTTTCCTGGATTGCAAATTTACCTCATTTGCATGCTTTTCGTCAGTAATTGAGGTAATTTGCATATCCTAATCCTGTCCGTGTAAGAGCCGTTTTAGGAGCTCTCTTGCACACCCCTGCCGGCTGTTCCTGGATCGCTCGTCGGACATGTTGGCTGCATAGAGTCTTACTCTTAGACTCCGTGCAAGCCTTCGTGAATCTGGCCCATGCAGTTTGCATGTAACCTTAGTTGTACATCAACTAGTGCTGAGATTGTGGTACAGTGTGGATAAGGGAATATTCCCTTTTCCCCACAGTAGGGCGATCTCAGAGTGAGAATATTAAAGTAGGGGGGTGTGGGGGGCTGGAGGGTGCATGGGGGCTGTTTTTTTATTGTGTTTTTTTTAATTAGTCGATCCGGTGACTATACTTCAGCAAAAGTGCAGTTTTGTTGAAGTGCACTTTCGCTGAAGTAGGCATCTACTTTTTTTACTTAATCGAAGTTCTGAAACTTCGAACATAAGGTTTTGACCTTATAGTGTTCGGAGTGTCAGAACTTCGGTAATGTAACAGGAATCCTATATATATATATATATATATATATATATATATATATATATATATATGTATGGGGGGGGGATTTTTCTCAGAGTGTAAGACTCTTTAAATTAAGTTATGGTATAAGATGGAGTTGGTTCACAACTGTCATTATCAAATGATGTACATAATAATACTTTAATTAGCTCTAAATTATTTGTTTTTCAGGTGACATATTTCCTCTTTTGAAAAGAAGACTGCATCAAAATGATAATGAAATTGAAGTTAATCTTGATAAATAAGCGTGCAGAAATGGAAGATAAATATATATAAATGTATAAATATATAAATATAGATGTACATTTAATTCTTTAAGTTCTGAAAGAATCTAATAAATTTTACACAGCTCTGATTTTCTTATGTATCCTCAGCTAGACTTAAAGTCACTTTGTCGGCTTGAGTGAGAAGGACAGTCTAGATAACTTTCAGATTTCTAGGCTAGGAATTTTGATAATTCCATGTATATAGTTAATCAAGTCAAACTTATGTATCCATCTTCAAAAAATCTTTTAAATTGCCTGAATGTATATTTATTACTAGCACAAGATTCATGTAGGTTTTATATTATTCTTTGTCTTTGTCTTTAAAAAATAAATTAACATGAAGACCATGGGCAGGATTCAATAAACCCTAAATGGCTTGCTAAAATCATGTGAGCATCATGGCATGATGCGCACATAGTAGGATGCTGAATTATATTCAGTATGTGGCTCTACGTGATGTGCAAAAGATTATATAAAGAACTGGGAGCTAGACTGAAAGCGATACCTTTAATTGGTTTGGGTTTTCCAACTCTTCCAGTCTCTATGAGGATGAAAAATATACAACAGAAAGAACGATCACCCAGCAGAGGCAGAAAACAAGAAAACTGATGGGATAAGAGGCATTGTAGTTTATACTGACGAAAATATTGTTTAGAATCTTTCTAAATATGTTTTGTCAGACTTTTAGACTTTGAGCTTACCCTGTTAAACAGAGGTACGTTTTTTATGCCAGCACAAAGTACCAAAATGCATCAGTTTTTTTCTGACTTACATTTGTTTGGGAGAAATGTTCTCCTTAAATTACTATTTGGCCAACAGGACAATGATAGTACTGAGATACTGCTGAAGAAACCAAGCATATTTTACCACCTGCACATCCTGTTATGGACAATTTTTTGAATGTATGTACAATAGAAATTTCTGATATGCTAGCTACAAAGAAGAGACATGGTTATTATAATTTAACTGAGTCTGAATTGAAAGCTCTTAATAATTTGAGGAACAATTTTGATGTTACTATGAGACCAACTGATAAGGGGTGGTGGAATTGTAATACTTGACAGAGGGGACTGCTTACAAGATATGTTGAAAATGCTTAGAGAAAATGTTACTTACCAGAATATAACATATAATCAAGTGAGTGATTTTATTGCTCATGTAAAGCATACTTTAGATGATTTACTTCCATTTAATGTCATAACTGAAGATATATATTGGTTTGTAATATTTGACCAACCTATTCTAACTATATTGAAAGGTCTGCCTAAGATCCATAAGGATCCCCTCAAACCCTCATACAGACCGATAGTATCTGGCAGAGGCTGAGTTACTGAGTTCCTCTCCAGATGGGTGGAGAAGAAACGTAAAGTAATGTTATCCCATGCGCCAGTAATGATTAATGTCACTTCTTGTTTTTTAAGATCTTTAAGTGATTCATATGAATCTATAACTGGTTATTTATTTCTGATTTTAAATGTAAATAATTGATTTACTGTGATTCTGAATTTTTATAGAATCACAGCTGTTAAAGATTTTATTTCATCTCATGCAATATTTGATGAAAAGAAAGGTATATAGATATGTGATTTTCTTGAATTGATATTGGGCAATAATTTATTCATGTTTTATGCTCAATACTATTGGCAGAGAGATGGTGTAGCCATGGGTACCCCCTATAACAACACCTACGCCAACTTGGTGTTGGCACAGTGGGAGGCCACCCATGTTTTATCCAGTACTTGTCCTTGGAAGGCAAGTTTGAAAGTGTACCATCGATCTGTGGATGATATATTTATTTTGTGGAGTGGTACTACTGAAGAATTATTGTCATTTGTTAGATATTTGGAAAATACAACAGATTTTTTTTATGTTTTACTGTCAGTTACTCTGCTGAATCAATAGATTTTCTAGATGTGAAAAATTATAAAGACTGGCAATTTACAAACCAGAGTGTATAGAAAGAGTTGCTGGAGAAATAATATGTTAATGTATGACAGCATGCACCCAAGGCACATTTGTGATAATGTAATGAGTGGACAGGGGCTAAGAATCTCTAGATTGTGCACTGAAGATAATATATATGAAAGTGAGTTAGATAATGTGCAGCATATGTTTGCTAGTCATGACCTATCCAACACAAAGAGTTAAGGGAACAATAGCTAGGATGAAAGGTTGGAGAAGGAATAAAGGTAAGCCTTAGTTTGAATGCTATATTGGTCATTCTGACAATGCAATTATTGTTAATGAACAGAAATTGAATAATAACCCATTTGTGAGAATAAATTTACATTATAATGTTGAATATGATGTTATTTTCCAGGTGCAAAAAAAAAATTGGAAGATTTTACATACTGATGACAAACTGAAAGCACTAGTAGGACCGCACCCCAGATTTGCTTATACTAACAGCCAGAATCTGAAACAGATTTTATGTAAGAACATACTTCATAACAAGTCAAATGCACAAAGGAAGAAGTTGGGAACTTTCAAATGCAGAAAATGCAAGGGATGTCAGTACGTTAAAGAAAATAATATTTTTGCATACCCTGTGTCAGGTAGGAAGTATATACCCAGATTACATGCAGACTGCAGAACTAAAAATGTAGTATACTTAGCTGAGTACACATCATGCCAAACATTACATGTTGGGAAAACTAACAGAATGTTAAAACAACGCATACTGTAACATATAAGTGACATCAGATTATGTTTGAGAAGTAATGCTTTGTATCAGCATACAGAAATAAACAAAGAGCATGAATTTCAGTTTATGGTGTTCTACATTCAACAAGAGAGCATGAGGGGAGGGGACATTGTACATAGTACTGAATTAGTTGAGTTAAGATGGATAGCTGAACTTCAAGCTAACCATACACCTGGGTTAAATGGTTGTATGCCTTTAAAACCCCTATTGAAATGGTGTAGGTTCAGCTGTTGATTCTCATTGGTTGTTATTTGTTTAAATATGGTTGATGTTAACTGTTTTTTAGATCTAATGAAGAGCTAATGCTGGAAAGTGCTTATCTGTGTTTTAAATAAAGCTTTAACTGGTCTTGGTGGGTCCAGTGTGTTTTCTTTTCATTATTTTCTTTTTTTACATAGGTTTGAATCCCACATTGTACAAATTAATTTTACCAGCATGTAAGGTCCTACAAATTATGTGCCAAGTCATCTCACTGATTCCTCCAAAGTCATGTCTTAAAAGTCAAGTTATTTAGCATATCAGTCTTGACCACTGGACAAAGTGTTGTCAATTATAGCAGAACACATGCTATAAATTAATGCCAAATGCCATATTAGCCTTCCTGTTTTATAAACTCCCTTCCTCTTTGGAAATGTTTTCTCTGTGTAACATCACCCAAATGTGATTGGCATGGTTGTGCAGGTTTGAGCACTGGCTATAAAGCTCAATATCACAAATTTGTGGCAAAACACTTTTACTGTTATTGGAGGACCTGTGGAGACATGGCATGAGATGGGAAGAATGGTGCAAAATTCAGGGCACAAAGGTGTGGTGTGGAGGAGTACAAAATATTTGTTGCAATCCTCTTTAAGTCCTGCAGCCATAGGCTACTGCAAAGAAACTCTACCAGGTCTCAGTATAAGGCTGAGGATTGAAACAGCATTGCCATGGCTGTGTCAAGTGGGACTGACATACCATACACTGAGGAGCAATGACATAACCATTATAATGACCTAAATGGTGCAAGCAGGCACAACTCAAACACTGTCTGGATGAGTTTAGAACTGCTGACATCCCACAGTTGTGTAAGTATACACATAAAGCAACTTTAAATGATATGGAAAGCTGTAAATAGCCAAGACTGGTATGCATAATTCTTTCATGTCAACACTTATGCCAATATTTTACAACTGCTCAGGGAATTTTAGCAAACAGGAAGATACATGCTGAATGATTATAAAGACTCAGAGAGAGAAGAGCTATTTATTGCTCTTCCATATATTGCTAGCTACATAAGCATGCAGATCTTAACTGTAAAATCAAGCATGCATGCTTTTTCTATAGCTCTTGGTAATTGTATTATAGATTCATAGATTCATAGGTAGGTATTAGGCTATTGGCCCTAGGGCCTATATAAGCCTAGCCAAAAAGGTTCTGGGACAGGAATATATCCCTCCAGCATGTTCTGTTTATTGTGGTGAAAAGGTTAAAGTCCCTAGAGCATGTAGCTTGGAGGGATTGGGATTTCTTTAAGTCAAGCATGTCCAACAGCTCTGGGTTTGACATAGCTTTGTAGGTTAGGCAGAGATCACCTCTGAGTAGGCGATATGCAATGGAGTAAAGCTGAAGTTTTTTGAGACGGTCTGCGTAGGGCATCTGTTTGAGGCCTGTTATCCTCTTTGTGAGGTATTTCATTGACCTTTCCAGTTGTTGTAGATGTCTTGTGAGGTACATATCAAAAGGGGCATTGTACTCTATAATGGGTCTAATGAGTGACAAGTAGAGGGGGACAATGACCTCTTTTTTCCTGGATGGGAAACCATTTGTCATGAGGTGTGCCACGTAGAAGGATTTCCTGACTACTGTGGCAATGTGATTATCAGAGGAGAGACTATTGTCCACCTGTGTCCCAAGGTCTCTTATCACTCTTTCAATGTTAAGTAGAATACCACTTATGTGGTAACTCATGGGTGCAGAGTTTTTACCAAAGGGGATGAATGCACTTTTTGGCATTGAGCTTGAGGCCATGGCTTTGAGACCAGGCATTTGTCTCAGTGAGACCCTTTTGTAGGATGTCCACATTGTTAGAAGTTTCAATTATGGCTCCTAGTTTGCAGTCATCTGTGAACTTCATTAGCCAAAGACCTTCTGTGTCAGCCTGTACTTCAGAAAAGTAGATACCAAACAGGAGAGGACCCAGGACTGAACCCTGTGATACTCCACTTGTCACAGGTCTGAAGTCGGATTTGGAGTCTGCTACTTTCACAGTGTGGGTTCTGTCAGTGAGCCAGTTTGCAACCCCTGTTGTGACATAGGGATTTATACCTAGTTTAGTGAGTTTATCTATAATTTCAGAGTGGGGGATGGTGTCAAAAGCCTTGGTGGGATCTAGATAGGCTGTGTGAACCACCTTACCCTCCTCTACGGCTTTGGTGACTGCTTCAAAGAAGTCTATCAGGTTTAGGAGACATAATAGGCCTTTTACAAACCCGAACTGGGTGGGGTCCAGAGTTTGGAGATTACCAATGTCTTTGACTATAAGTTCCATGATGATACATTCCATGGCCTTGCAGACCAGGCTCATTAGGCTAATGGGGCTGTAGTTCCTGGGTTCCATGGTGGCTCCCCCTTTGTGGAGTGGGATAACTGTCGCTGTGAGCTATTCAGTGGGCACAAAGCCTGAGGTGAGGCTATGATTGAACATGGTGCTTAGGTGGCATGCCAGTTCATTCTTTAGTTCATGTATAATGCAGCCTGAGATGTTGTCAAGTCCCATGGATGCTGTGTTCTTGGCTTTGCAGAGTGTGTTTTTTAACCGTGCAGGCATGATTACAGGAACTTTGCATTCTTCCGGTATAGAGATGGGCCCTTTAGGGGGTGAGAGGGGGGTAAAGTTAGCACTGAACCTATCTGCCAGGATGTTGGCAATATCAGTTGGTTCTGTATATTTAGTGCCATTGTGCTGTAACTCAGAGCAAATCTGAGTATTGCCATTGAGATTCTTGACATAGCTATAGAATGCTTTGTGGTTGTCTTTAGAATCAGTGGCAATTTTGTTTTCATAACTAACTTTGGGGGATTTTATGAGAGATCTCAGCTTCTTACTGAGGCTGACCAGGGTGTTCCTCCAGTCATGGGATTTTACTCTTTTTTGCAACAGTTTTTTTCTTCTGTTGTAGAGTATGTTTATGGCAGGGGACCACAAGATTGGCTTCATTTTTTTGGAGGATAGCATCTTGGTTCAGTTAGGGATAGCATGATCCATGCACAAGTGTAAGTGCTTATAAAGTGCATCTGTGTATGATTCAGCAGTTGTACCTCTATTGTCCATCTGCATGGGTGTCAAGAAGTTTGCGACTTTTGTCTTAAGAAGCGTGAAGTCGGCTTTGGAGAATATTTTTTTTATGGTGGTTTCCCTAATGGTGGTGGGGGCGGGATGTGGATGTCTAGGGTGATTAGCTTGTGGTTGGATCTGACCAATGAGGAATTGACCTCTGGTGTGTGACACCAGTCGCCCATGTTAGTAATGACCAGGTCTAGGATATTGCTACTCCTGGTGGGGATGTGGATAAGTTGATGCAAGGCGTTGGAATTTATGAATTCCAGAAAACATTGAGCAAAAGACTTGGTACATGAGTTGATCCAAGGCGTTGGAATTTATGAATTCCAGAAAACATTGAGCAAAAGAATTGGTACATGAGTAGTTTTCTCAGTTAATGGTGGGGTAGTTGAAATCACCCATTATTAGGGTGTTGGGTTGCACCCAAATATTTTGCAGTGTATCAAGAAATGAGGAGTAGGAATCCTGGGGCATGGTGGGGGATCTGTAGCAAGTTACAGTTTGGATTGCGGTCTTGCCCAGAGTTAGTTGTACTTGGATAATCTTGGATGCATTATGCTGAGCAACTAGCCTGGGGGTGTGGATATCCTTAATGAAGATGGACACACTTCCACCTTTAGTGTTTTGGTCCAGGTTAGGTGGCCGAAATGTGTGGTATGAATTATAGCCTGGTAATGCAGAGGTGCTCTCTGGAGCCTTGAACCAAGTCTCTGTCACTGCACAGATGTCAATGTTCTCCATTTTATGGAGTGCCTCGAGTGAATGCATTTTGAGATTTAGACTTCTAGCATTGAGTAGCATTATCCTCAGATTTTGCTTGCTTGTATCTGTTATGGTGGTGAATTTGGCATTTGAACCTTGCCTAAAAAAGGCACTATAGGGGTGGTAAGAGCCTTGGCCAGTATCCAGAATCCCAAGAGGGACAGGTGCAGGCCATCTCTGGCAAAGCATTGTGGTCTGTCTCTCATGTCATCCCAGGCAGACAGATACTGGATCCCCTTAGAATGACACCAGAAGCTTAAACAATTGTTGAAGTCAATCATTTTGTCCTTCTACTGTGGTATCATTCTGGGTAATGGCAGGATGCTACTCAAGGTTAGGGTCATACCTGCCTGGGCTGCAAGATCGGAGAGCTCCTCCACGTCTTTTTTCATGTAGTCCAGTGAGGTACATCTCAGGTCATTCACACCAACATGGACAATGACAGAGTCATATTTGCACTTGTTGTGGAGTGACCTGAGTGCGTGCATTATGTGGCGGATTCTGGCACCCAACAGGCAGCTGACAGTAGCCTGGTGAGTGTAACATCAGTGTGCCTGACTATAGAGGCACCTATGACTGGAGTGTGGGGTACCTTGTTATGCCTTATGGGCTGTGGTCGAGTGGCACACTGAGTTTGTGGGCTGTGTGTCATTTAGGTTGTGTTGGGGGGTGGAGGTTGCTTGCATTTCTGCTTTGGAGATCTCTGTTGTTTGATCAGATTTTTATTGAGATCCTCTGCAAATGTAGGTATGTGTTTTTTGTTGCTATGTGTGTGTTTGGTGGCGTAGGTTTTGAGGGACTATGTGATGACTGTGGTGTGGTGCAAGTGTTTACCTTCTCCTCTTGACTGTCTAGTCCAGTCTTGGGTGAATAGAGATTTGCTTCCAGTTTGGCTATATAAGTGCATCTCTTACAGGTTGTAGCGTTGGGTGGTAGGAGGAGAGGGTTGTCTGGGTACATGAGGCAATTGCTGCATTTCCCCAAGATGCCCAGATTCATCAGGTAGACAGGAGAAAACACCGGGAGCTGACCCTTAGACATGCCTGGATAGGTGCTTATTTATTAAGTACTAAAAACTGTTTTCCTCTAGACAAGTGAGGAACGTTGAGTGCTGTAGTAATTTGTAGCTTATGTAGTGCTTACAACGAGTTCTGAACAAGTGCTGAGTTCAAAGAAACAGATTTGAGTGCTAAAACTAAAAAACTGGCTAGTTCTAAGGGAAAATTTGAAGAGCAGATTTTATGGCGCCAAGAATAGTTTAACCTTGGCGATGCATAAAGTGTATTTTTTTTTTAATATAACAGTAGCAAATGAGCAAACTGATTTAAACAAATTAACCAATTAACCAATAAAAAGATAAAAACTGAGCCCCATTCCAGCAGTCTATGATCAGACAAATTTTAACTGCACACTCCTGCCACTAGGGTGCAGGGGAACCTTCTCTGAAAAAGATGGTCTGGATTAGTGCTCAAGTTTTACAAACAAAGCTAGATTCAGCAGGTCTGAATTTAGTCTATGCTACAGCAAACAAGGCATATCAAGTTCAGAAAGAAACGGTTCAAATAAGCAGGCACAATAAACCTTTAACCAGAAGCTCAGATGGGCAGAATCTATCCTCTCCTCCCACAAGAGTGTTAGGCAAGTGTAATAGTGTATTCAGATTTGGTAGGTTAAATTCTCACAAATAACCAATACATTCAAATTATATATAAATATATATATATATATATATATATATATATATATATATATATATATATATATTTTTTTTTTTTTTTTTTTTTTATTCCTGCAATATTGGCTTTAATGCCATTTTGTTAAATTAATCTTTATATCTTTAAAAGCATATATGCAATGTATGCATATTGCAAGGATTACTTTTAACAATTCACAATCCTCTTTTGGATTGGGAAAACTGTATAGCTAATTTAATAATAAAAGTATATTTATTGTAATAAAGCATTTGAATGTGACATATAATGGTTCTAATCATCTGTTTTCTTCTTTGTCTCACCCCAACCCTTATCTCTCTCTCTCTCTCTTTTTAATAAATGTTAACACACCATTTTGATATCATGTTTTTCTGCCAACTAATACAATGCTTTTCAGCACAGGGAAGTAGGCCAACCACTGTGGCTCAGCCTGCAAACCCTCTCCTGGCTGATGCACCAACACACAGCACATCTGGTATGCAACCTGGCAGTACTGCCTCTGCAACCCCTGTACTTCCAGGACCATCCACAACAGATAGCATTACCCCAGCTGCTAGTGCATTGGTACCCTCCAGGAGTATTGGTCAAGGCAGTGATTACATCACCTGCCAGAAGTTGCCAGGGATGGTGCGTGATTTAATGGAAACTGTCACTGATGCCCAGCTCAGCCATCCGGAGAAGTTGCTCCTTAGAATTCACAAAAGACTCCCACATCAAGGAGTCTCACAGGAAAGTGAGAAAGGGAACAGTGATGACAGTCCTGAGTGTGAGGACTAGATTCTCACTTTTCCCATGCTTGACATGCATGTACCTCTGATGTCCCCTGCCTACTCCCATTCATGGTGTCCCTAATCTTTTGTGTCCATCACCATCCCTGTGTCTGTCTTGTTTTTCCTGTTTTTCTGCACCTGCTTCCTCATCTACCCTACTTTCCTTATCTTGACATTCCTATATCCCTTCCCCAACATTCCTCTCTTTTTGAAATACAAAAAAAAAAAATGGGTACCTGTCCCACAAAAAAAATGCCCCATGCCTAGCTTTTCTCTTTGCATATGTATCTTGTCAACACACTTGAATTGGTCCAATTAGCTAAACAATGTGATTGCATTGTTTTCACCGATCTGTGTTATGGCGACAGTCCAAATTATTCCAATTTTCTGTACATGTTCACACTACAGTGTTAAATAAGTAGATATGTAAGGTTCTTTCCTAATTCCTTCCTGCAAATTCCTTTATTGCTTCCCCTTTGTTCTTCCACCTGCTTGCTGACCATTTCACCATTTTCCTATCCACCCCATATTTACACCTTTAATCTGGTGAAAAAATGGAATCACACACACACATAGCCAGAAATAGCCCATAATAAATCCTTTACTTTTTTTTTTATTTTGCATTTTCACAGAGTTTGGCATTATACACCAATACCAAGTGGTAGTGAATGGCTCATCATGTCCTATGGCAAAAAGTGATAAGTTTTTGCCATCGGCTGCACTAGTCCAGTTATCTCAGTGCAATGCTGCTTAAACTCACTGCACTAAAGGAACACAGAGTTAAAGCAGAGTAAAAGCAGTACTTTGAATAATTTACTCTGATAGTTCTTTAGACTGCTGAATGTAGCAAAATGCAACTTCCTATGTGAATTGTTGACTTAAATCACTTGACTGAAGATATTTTTGACAATAGCCTCAAAGGTTTGATTCCAGATGCATCTCTCAGCATGTCTTAGTGTGATGTTATATGTGTATGATATATTTAATCTACCTCATATTAAAATTTGCCACAGTTATGAGTTCTCACACAGATATATTGATTGCTGCCCAGAAATGAGTACCTGAAGTGACATCCATCCCCACTGCTATAATATTTTTATCTAACCTTGCTGTGCTTGTTATTGGCCTGTTGTCACTCTTATAATCCTTCTTTACCCTTTATGTCAGTCTCTTCATGCTACACAGCATGTAAGGTTAATAATGACAGCAGCCCAAAAAAATACTTTTAATGTTCCATTGAACAAAACACTGTTAGGTGCATGTTCATCTCTTCTTGTAGTCACCCCATCACTCGAAACCCTCTTTATGTGTGTGTATCTATTAGGCTGATTGTGGTGATAATACAAACATGTTACCTTAATTCAATAGTTTATCAAGGCTCCTGTACTGTGCAATGTTTTAAAATCTTCTGTAAGATTCTGTTTGTGTCATGCTCAGGTGATAATGTTTGTGTCATGTTCAGGTGATAATAAATGAAATCTTTATCTAATGCGGTGTAGAAGCTGTCCTTACAGTGAAGAAGTATACTGCACACACTCAGCAGGATATCTGGCCATTCATAAATAGTTAGCATATCTGCTGAGTCATAATAATCATTTAAAAAGATGTACCACCCCTTGTTATTTCTAGAAAGCTGTACACACAATTAAGATGTGATTTGCAGTGAGGCCTGCAAAACAGTTAATAGTTGTATTGAGGTAGGCACTAGTGAAAAGATTTGGGGAAGATACATATTTTACTGTAGCCATTGATTGTCACATTTGCAGTCTTTATTACATTTATTTAGCTAATACCATCATGATACCATTTGTTAGAAAATAGAGTGATCTACATTTGAACCCTGTTTTACCTGTGTTCTGACCAGGAGCTCACTGCTGTTAACCCTGTTGCTACACAGAAATCTAAGAAGCAGCTGTATTTTCCACACCCAGTACTGTCCTGAGTGCTGATAGCTGCTCATTGATGCTTAGCCTGTTTGCACAGAGTGCAGAGAAGCAATTGACATATTACTATTTTTTTCATTTACACAGAGAACCATGTTTTGGAAAGTTGCTTAACTCCTTGCAAACAGGGAAGGTGATAGCAATGGTTATTAATGTAGTAAAACCTCTTCCTATATAAACTACAGTACGAACAGCAAAGTATCTGTCGGCTATTTCTCTTATAACATATCTTGCAAACAACTTCACAAGTTCAAGTTGAATTCAGGAAATGGGAATCACGCATGCGCTAACACCTTGCCATCATCCGCAAAAATAAGTTTTGTGACAATGTGCTATGTAAAGATTTGTTTTAGCATATCTTACAATGGTTATTGGCCAGTTATCTTCCATCACACAGAACGGCATTCATAAACACAAGAGAAGGGCAGGGACGTGTGCTTCACTGAAGACATACTTACTCAGACTTGCAAATTATATATCAGCAATTGGTCCACTGCCAAGGACATTTCAGAAATAAAGAGCACAACTGTACTGTTACATTTGTTATGGGTTTATACTGAGACTGAACATTGGTCATCCATGATCATAACATATTGATATTGTCAGGATTTCTTTAAATGTATTTTTGCACACTGCAGCCATACTTGATCTGGTCCTCACTAATATGGGAGAGTGCTGTACACCTCCTATTGTAATGTCTTCCCTGGTAAGGTCAGACCACAAAATGGTCTCCATTGAAGTAAAAATAAAACCTGGACCCCCAGCCTAACCTGGAACATTTAGGAACTACTTTAAGGCTAACCTCCTGCCATTAAGTGATAACCTGGCAAAATTTCAAGCCCCCATAAACCCTGCTGCCTATGCAGAACTTTTCACAGAAATCCTGTACAAGCATGTTAATGGCTGCATAGAAGCAGCTGTACCCATCAGGTGGAAGTACAGAACTCACTCAAAAAACAAGGCAACCTTGTGGAATCACAAAATCAATAGGCTATATAAGAGATGGAAGAAAATCATGGCAGAAATTAGGAGATGCAGTACCTAGCAGGATAAAATCACTCCCATTATACTAAACAAACATCTCAGAGGAAAATGAAAGTATACCAAAGCCAAATTTGAGGTGGATCTGGCCTCCCAGGCCAAAGACAACCACAAAGCATCCTTTAGCTATGTCCACAACCTCAAAGGCAATACACAGTTGTGTGCAGAGTTCATTGTAAATGGAGCCACCTATACTGAGCCAAAAGATATAGCAAATCTACTGGCCGATAAATTCAGCTCCTATTTTACCTCTCTCTCCACCTCAGCCTTCCCTCTGGAAATACCATCTAATATAACTCCCCCTGCTACCACTATGGAGCAGGTCTTAAATGCTCTCTCTAAGGCCAAAAACACTGCATCAGTGGGCCAAGACAATATCCCAGCATGCCTTCTAAATAACATGAAACATGACCTATCAGGGCATCTGGAATTGCTGTTATAGCCTCCAAACAGGCTTTGTACTGCATAAATGGAGAACAGCAACAGTTATCCCTCTGTACAAAGGTGGGTCATCTACAGACCCTGGATACTACAGACCCATAAGTCTCACAAGTCTCTTATGTAAAGCCATAGAAAAAAATATTATAGAAATGATCAATAGTGATATAGTAAACCTCCAGACACTGTACCCAACCCAGTTTGGTTTTGTCAAGGGCAGATCATGCCTACTCAACTTGGTGGACTTCTATGAGAAGGTCAACAAAGCAATAGATGAGGGCAAACTGGCTCACACTGCCTGCCTTGATCTGGCCAAGGCATTTGACACAATACCCCACTCGGGCATTGTTATCAAACTCAAATGTTTAGGTATAAACTCATATGTCACTCAGTGGATAGCCAACTGGCTCATAGACAGGATCCAGGAAGTTAGAATTGGGGAGTCCACCTCTACAAAGTGGCCAGTTGCAAGAGGAATCCCTCAGGGATCAGTCTTTGGACCGTTCCTTTTTGGCATTTACTTCTCAGAAGTCAAGGCCAGTGTCAGTGGTCTCAGGCTGACTACATTTGCAGGAGATTGCAAATTATGAGCTGTCATTGAATCCCACACTAACACAAATGTTCCCCAGGAGAGGCTGACACAGACAAACAACTGGTGTCAGAACCACAGACTAAACCTAAATACCAAGAAATGCATAATAGGATCCTTTGGGAAGTCATCCACCCTTGGTAACTATCACATTGACAACACACCCCTTAGAGCTGACCCAGTAGTCAGGGAATTAGGGAGACACATAGATAGTAATCTAGCTTTGACCATCACGTGTCTACATTAGTGAGAAAATTCTTCTGTGTTGCACAACTTATCAACAAAGGTATGGCATCTAAGTCCAAGGAAGTCATTGTTCCACTGTATTTGGCATTCATCAGCCTTATCATTGAGTACAATGCCCTCTCCAGTATGGACCTAATCAGGCATATCTAACAATTGGAACATCCACAGAGGTTCCTCACTAAAAGAATATAGGGCTTAAGCAAAATGTCCTATGCAGACTGCCTCAAGGCTCTGTCCCTGTATTCTGTCTTCTACAGGCTTTTGAGGGAAGATCTATGCCTGAAATATAGGGCATTGTCAGACCCACTGTGATGGACCTCCTGCATATGCGCAAAACAAACAGCACCCAAATTACTATTCTAAAGACTTAAACCTTGCCTGTGATATAAATAGGACCTACTGGAGAGACAGGTATGCATCTCAGAGATTACCCCATCTCTGGAACAGGCTCAACATCCATGTGAAGCAGAGTTCCTCCATAACTCAATTCAAGTACAACCTGGTAAATTGGACGGGGAACAAGAAATTCTTACCAGGTAGGCATCTATGTCTCTATAGGGCAGAGGCAACCTGCAAATGGTTCATGTCCCAGGCCCTAGCTTGTAAATGTTTCATCTCGCAAGCCCCTGCTTACACTTATCAAGGGTATCATTTGAATCCTACTCAGAATAACTTTTAACATAGCCCAATGAATCCAGCATCGTATTTTCCCTCTGTCCGCATAAAATCATTTCTGTAGAGCACTGGATGATGTCATCATCCCAAAGATGCACAAATACATTCTGGAATAGAGCCCTTCCATGACCCTCTGCATGCCATCTGAAGACCACTTGATGTGTGATTGCTTGTCAGAGATTTGGGATGCATGGCTAGGCTTAAAAACACCCTTGTGGTCATTAACCTAGTAAACACCTATGAACAAAATCATATATGAAGTCCAGCCTTTTCACACAAGTCTCTTAACAGTATATTATACCAGTGGCATTATGACAATTATATCAGACTTCTATGATGGTGCAAATGTTAGGTAGTGTGTTCTCCTGATTGAGTAACTAGGTAATGGTTTGAATGGTATGACAGTCAGCTTGTGCATGTGAGTGCATGTCTAACTGTGTGTGTGTGTGTGTGTGTGTGTGTGTGTGTGTGTGTGTGTGTGTGTGTGTGTGTGTGTGTGTGTGTGTGTGTATAGAAAAGCATGAGTCTATGTCCTTATGTCCACATTCAAGTATCCTTCAGAACAAAATTTTACAGTGATGCATGACTACTACACAGCAATTTCATATAGCCCTCTCAACATCCACTTTGCACCATACAGTGATGATGTCATCCTCTAAAAAGTGCAGTCTGACAATGTGAAAGTGAGACTTGTGCCATGGTGCTAGCATAAAGTACTGTGTTCTCCAACTTAGGTAAGTAGATGCTCTAATCACACAGCAGTCAACGTGTGTGTGTGTTTTCAATCAACTGTCATTCTCTATAAACTGCAGTTTGACACTGTTAGTCTGACTGCTGCTGTGGCACTAGCATTAAGAACTGTGTTTTTCATCTTGTGTAACTAGAGAGGCAGGGGTTCTAATCTCACAATTGTGAACTTGTGTTTGTCTGTTCAGTCAACTATCAGTCAGGAGACAATTATAGAATGGTACTTGAGTCCACATCGATGTCAGTCACTCCTACAAACAGCTTCTTCTCAACATACAGTGGTGATGTGATCCCTGATAAAGTACACTCAGACAGTATTACACTCAGATAACGGTGTTAGTATGAGCATTGACTACTGTGTTCTCTTGCTTGTGTATCTAGATATGTAATGGTTCTAATCTCACAGTAGATGTGTGCGTGTGTTCATTCAAATATTAGTGTTGACCATTTTACACAGATATGTGATTCCACATGTATGTCAGACACTCCTCCCAACATCTTCTTCTCAGCATACAATGATTACTTTCTGTGAAGAGTCCCTACTCCAGGCCAGCAATCAAAGAGATTCAATCCTCTCCACTGACTCTGGTGAGGAACAGTCACTAAGAGCAAAAATTGATTCACACAGTATTTTGGATGCAGCTGCCTGCATCAAGCAGAATTTCCCTTAATAGCACCCAGGGACCATGCTCCAGACCTGGGGCTGTACTGTTCTTCCCTCTCCAGACTCACACAAAATGCTACATTGACCACTTTGGAGCTCTGTGTCCCTGTTCCCAGTAGCTGACATGCTCACATTTGGATATTTGTGTTACACACACACATACAACCCTTTGAAAAGCTGGCACAGATTTAATAGCTGTGCCCCTTTCTGCCCAGAATATGAGATAATCATGCTGCAACCAGTCAACTACCCTAAGGATCTTAAACATGTTACCTAAATATACTGTGTAAAATTAATACTGTGGTGACACCTAACCGGGAAAAGCCGAAAGACAAACAAACAAATGATAGAGTGTGACAAAAGCAGCAAGGCTTTCAGGAGTGGCCACAGTGCCACTAAAACAAACATAAGTATTATCAAGATGTTAAAAGTATTCCCCAAAGGTCCAGCTACATTGAAAGGTATTAAAATATTTAAGTATAAGTAAAACAGAAAGCAGGAGAATACAGAACACAATAAAGAACAGAATAATACAGTTTAATAGTTTCTCACAGATGCAGAAAACAATACTAAACCATTCTCACTAAATGTTCCTGACTAACTATAGAATTATTGGTCTCTGACTACTTACTAAAGCAAGGCAAGCTGATATGTGCTGAGTGTCTTACCACAGAAAAAGTCAGATAATGTCTCTCTATGTCTGTGTGGATGTGTAAGATGTATATCCTGTCAGAAATGTTTCCTGTCATATTCCAAAGTACTGCTGTGAGAGTTCCAAAGAAACCAGATGCTGGTTAGAGGATGATATCACCTCTGGTCACCTGACTCTGGTACAGTACACACACACAGATTTGCTCAGATCTATGGCAGCATCTGAAAGCTATAACACAATTTAAAACTTTCCACCCTTCCAGGTTTCTCTGATAAGCATGCACATTTGATCAGTTACAACAATACAAGCTAATATACATGCATACATTCTTTCTGTCCAGCAGGACCTACTATTGATGCATTTTAACACAAATAACTTTACAAATATATTTTTAACTCAAGCATCTATACAAATCAGTTTGATAGTCAAATAGCATAACATTCTTTACAAAACTTCAGTTAGCTATGTCAGCATATGTACACATGCACTGCCCTAATCTCCCTGGCACAGATGGCACTACCTCATAACATCACATCTCCCCCCCTTTGAAAACTCTTACAAATGTTTATGTGAACTAGAAAAACATTGCTTGAGAGAAATGGGCCTATCTGGAAAGACATTAACCTATACCTGTCTTGAGAGCCCATCTGCATTGGGATGCCAACTCCACTAAAGTGCTGCACTGTAATGTCATATGTCTGCAATCCTAGGCTCCCCCCTTAATAACTTGACATTTTGCTGGCTATCATGATTTAGCCATATTAAGGGATTGTGGTCTGAAACCACAGTGAATTTCCTTCATTACAGAGAGGTCTGAAGTCTCTTCAGTGCCCATACTATGGCTAGACATTCCTTTTCTACAGCTACATATCATTTCTCCCTGGGTTGGAGTCTATGGCTACGGTATACAAATGGGTGCTTTTCTCCTTCTGAGTGAACCTGACTGAGTACAGATCCCACTAAATGGTTTGAAGCATCCACCTACACAACACATTCTTTGCTGTAATCTGGACTGGCTAGCAGAGGGAATCCTCACACATCCCCTTTAAGCTTTTGGAATACCTGGCAGACTGAAGTCTACGTTACCTTATCTGATCTGCTTTTCCTTGTCATGTGACCTCCATATCATAGTAATGCTTCATCATGTTAACATGGTAGAATTTGTGGCCCTGCCTCCTGCCTAGCAGGTTTACCATGTAATTAACATCACTGACCTTCCTTATCACTTTGAAGGATCCCTACCTATCTGCCTGCAGCTTATTGTGTCTGATAGGAATGAGCACCATAACCTGCTGTCCTACAGCATATTCTCCAGCTTGAGTATTCCTGTCATACCAGACTATTTTCTGCTGTTGGGCTCCTGCCAGGTTCTCCTGGGCCAAGCCCATGATGTCACTAAGGCTTGTCCTGATGTTTAGGACATATGCCACAACAGACTCTTTGTGGGATTCACACTCACCCTCCCACTCATCACAAATCTAATCTAAAGGCCCCCCTCACCCCATACAGCAACTCAAAGGGTGAAAAACCTGTGTTTTTCTGGGGTACCTCTATGTATGCAAACAGCAGATAAGGCAAATATTTGTCCCACTCTCTCTTAAACTGGTCTGCAAATGTCTGTAGCATGACCTTTAGTGTAGTTTAACCTCTCCACAAGACAATTAGTCTATGGGTGGTAGGGTTGTTTTTAGGTGCTTCACCACACAGCACTTCCACAGACAAGCCGGCAGGTCTATAATGAAACTAGCACCTCTGTCAGTCAATATTTCTTTCAAGAAACCTACCCTGCTGAAAATCTCTAGCAAAGCATTTGCCACCTTCTCTGCCTCAACTGAGTACTGAGCCACCACCTCACAGTATCTAGTAGCATACTATACTGCCACCAGGATATACTTCTTCCCTGTGGAACTTGGGTAATTAAAGGCCCACCATATCCATAGCTACCCTCTGAAATGGTTCCTCAATCACAGGCAAATGCATCAAAGGAGCCTTAAACTTGTCTCCTGCCTTACCTACCTGTTGGCACTGCTCACAGGTCCTGCAGTACCCTGTTGCATCCTTTGCGATCCAAGGCCAATAAAAGTTCTGCATAATATATCGGTTGGTATGCTTTGTGCCCATATGACCTGCAAAATGAATGTCATGGGCTATGGCTAGAATTGCCAGATGGTAAGCTCTGGGCACAACAAACTGCTGCATTACCTCACCCTGTAGCCCTTCCAGGGCTCCACTGTCTATACAGTAACCCTATGTTCCAGTATACAGTGTCAACTTTTCCTTGAGACTCAGGTGCCTCCTTAGCTACCTCCTTCAAGCCTCATAATGTAAGGTCCAAAAGCTGATCCTGTCTCAATTCTATCTTTGTGACCCTTTGCAGCTTCCTTTCCACCAGAAGCCTGTTCTCTTCTGGCAGCATTGCCGCACTGTCACTTGGTTACTACCACTCACCTCTGCCCCTGCAGTCACACTGTCCACAGGAATATCAGCACCTACCAGCATCTGTGGCTCACTTTCAGGCTCACCACTGCAGGGTAGCTGTCTCCCAGAAATAGCCATGTTCCCAGCTCCAGCTTCAGTTGTGGGGTCTAGCTGGGTCTCCCACAGGCAACCTGACCCACATTCCTGTCTCCAAGCAATGTAACTGCATGGACACAAGGTACTGCATTATCAAAATAAGTCCCTATCAAGACATCTGCAGGGATATCCACAAACACACCTACCTGCTTGCTTCCTTTTCCACCCTCCCAGTCAAGGTGAACCCTGGCCAAAGGTATTTGGAATGGGATGCCTCCTAAAGCTCTGACAGGTGTGGACTGCCCAAGCAAGTATTGGTCCTTTTTAACCACTGCAAGCTTTACAATGGTTATGTCAGAGGCTGTGTTTCTCTTAACAGTGGCCTGTCCTCCATCCACTAACATAGGATACAAACTTTGGTGATAATTCGGTACCCCTGTTGTCTTCAGACAACGTATCACTGGCATGCTGTTATTCTCACTTGGTGGCCCCTTCACCTTTTGTTACCCACCTTGCTTCAGTGGACATTTGTATGCTACATGGCCACTCTGGTTACATTTAAAACATCTTACCCTTGGTCCTGAATATGTGCCTGAACTAGTGGCATCCCCTGTTACTGATGTACTCTGTTGGGTGCTTTTGGCTGCCAACAATGGGTTCTGCTATAACCATGTGTAGCACTGGGAATTCCCTTCCTGTGCAGGGATGCCTGCTTGCTAAATAGAGATCCCCTTTTTCTCCCCAGCTCATCTGCAGAGCTACACTCCTGGTCTGCCAACAAGATTCTCATGTCCTCAGGCATACTGCTAAGGGCATGTTCCCTCACCAAAAGGCCTGCCAGCCCTTCAAAAGTGGTGACCTGACATCCACTCACCCACCTATGAAAATAAGTGCTTAATTCAGTAATATAATCATATACACTTTCATCTGCCTTGCGTCTATACTCAGAAAACCTTTTCTGTTTTCTGTGTCCTTCATTTATTAATTTAAAACATTCCAGTAAGCTTTGTTTTACTTTATCACAGTTTAAACAATCAGTATCATACAATTTAGAAACAGAAGTAATAGCTTTAGCATGGAGTAAGGGGGTCAAGAACCTTACCCAGAGCACTTGGTCAACATTATACTGTTAATATACCCTTTCAAATACATGAATAAAACCATCAAAATCATCACCTTCTGAAAATTGTTGAAGAAATTTACTGAATGTTATTGATTCTGGAGTTCAGTTATTCCCTTCCTCATTACCTCCATGACCCTGATGAAGAGTCAACATCTCCCTTTCATGTTGGCGCTATTTCTCATTTTCTTCAGCCTCTCAATGCCGCAGTCTGTCTTTGAACTCCAAATGTTCCAGTCTCTCTGTTGATTCTACTTCCAAATGTTTGGCCTCCAGTTCAGGTATCTTTAACTCCAGATGGATTTTTATGTCCTGTGATGAAAAGGTGAACTGTCCTGTTTCTGCAGACTGTACATCACCATCGACAAACTGGTTGTCTTGTGGGTTGCTGGTCCATGCTGCAGTTGTTACCAAGCCAGAAATCATTTCCTCTTTAGTCAGTTTGGCCTGCACCAGTACTTTGGCACACCATGGCCAACTTTTTTGTCATCTTGCTATAATCCTCTGCTAACATCTATGTCTGCATTTCCTGCCTAAACTAAACTAACAAAAATAAATAAAACTGTTGTGAACATGAAACTCTGTATGTTTACCTTGTGGCTGCTGAGAGCATACACACCTTCAGTGACAACTGCCCATTGACTACTGAAGTTCAATTAATATCCCACCCTGCTGCCTCCAATAGATGATGGGTCCCTACTCCAGGCCAGCAATCAAGGAGACTCAATCCTCACCAATGACTCCAGAGATGGATGGTCACTAAGAGCAAAGATGAATTCACACAGTATTTTCAGATACAGCTCCCTGCACCAAACACAATTTCCCTTAAGAGCACACAAAGAGCATGCTCCAGACCTGGGGCTAGACTCTCCATCTCTCTCCAGATGCACACAAAACTCCATACTGACCACACTGGAGCTCTGTGCCCCTGTTCCCATTAGCTGACACACACACTTGGATATCTGAGTTTCACAAACACACACACACACACACACACACACACACACACACACACACACACACACATGCACACCTGGGAAAAGCTGGCACAGATTTACTAGCTGTGCCCCTTTCTGCCAAGACTCTGAGGTAATCACGTTGCCACCAGTCAGCTACCCTATGGCTCTTACAAAGGGTACCCAATTATGCTGTGCAAAATTAATACTATTACAAATGATAGAGTGTGACCAAAGCCGCAAGGCTTGCAGGAGTGGCCACAGTGCCTCTAAAATAAGCATAACTACTCCCAAGATGTTAAAAGTATTCTCTAAAGGATCAGCCACAACGAAAGTTATTAAAATATTTAATGATAATAAAACAGAAAACAGGAGAATACAGAATGCAATAAACAAGAGTTACCAAAAAGCTATAAAAATAATACAGTTGAATAGTTTCTCACAGATGCAGAAAACAATACTAAACTACTCTCACTAAATGTCCCTGACTATCTAAAGAATTACTATTCCCTGACTACTTACTACAGCAAGGCAAGCTGAAGTGAGCGGCGTGTCTTACCACAGCAAAAGTCAGATGAGGTCTGTCTATGTCTGTGTGGACGTGTGAGATATATTTCCTGTAAGAAATATTTCCCATCAGGTTCCAAAGTGCTGCTGCAAGAGTTCCAAAAAGCAAATGCTGGTTAGAGAATGACATCACCTTTGGTCACCTGACTCTAGTACAATACACACACAGAGCTTTGCTAAGATCTGTGGTAGCATCTGAAAGGTATAACACAATTTCAAACTTTCCACCCTTCTAGAGTTCTTTCATAAACATGCAATTTGATCAGTTAAAATAATACAATCTAATATACATGCATACATTCTTTCTGTCCAGCAAGGTCTACTGCTGATGCATTTTAACACAAGTAACTTTATAAATATATTTGAAACTCAAACATCTGTACAAATCAGTATGATAGTCAAATAACATAAAATTCTTTACAAAGCTCCAGCTAGCTATGTTGGCATATGTACACGTGTACGCCACCCTCCCTGGCACAGATGGCACTACTTCATAACATCACACTGTTATCTTCTATAAAATGCGCTCTGACATTAGTCAGAAATCTGAGGTGGTGCTAGCCTTACTATGTATGGAATGCAACTTGTATACCTACATAAGTTTAATGCTCAAATCTGACCTCAGTCAACTGCTGTGTATTTGGCTGGTGTTATACTACAGTCATTATAAGATCTTTTGAGTTTCTTTTCATTTGAATCCTACTCAGAATAACCTTTAACATAGCCCAATGAATCCAGCATCGTATTTTCCCTCTGTCCGCATAAAATCATTTCTGTAGAGCACTGGATGATGTCATCATCCCAAAGATGCACAAATACATTCTGGAATAGAGCCCTTCCATGACCCTCTGCATGCCATCTGAAGACCACTTGATGCGTGATTGCTAATTTTGTCATGGGGTGGTGCACACATCACATATAGACAGAGGCAGTACATAATACTATCAAATACATACACAAATATGCATTACTACCTTTCACCATATAGATATAGTAATTTTGTTTTAAATGGTATAATAATGGCTAGGATTTTATGTGATGTTGGCCATTAGCCTAGTAATGTCCTATGATACTATGAATATTGCACATTTCAATGTTGCTGTCATCCATCCATGTGCTATGGTGAGATGTGGATGTAAGGTAGCCCTACAATAGTGTATTCCTTTTTGTGATTTCAGGTAATGTATTGATTGCCACTGCTGCTATTTGACTACATGTTCCTTCCATAACAGCTGTAGTAATATACCTCTTGAGGACTGTTGACATGCAATGATGCAATGTATATTGTTCCCATGCAATGATGTTATGTATATTATTCCCTTAACTATGGCATATGATCTTGTAGTGGAGTATATCAGCATTCTATACAGTTCTCAATCAACCACCACAGTGACAATTGCATTATGGCACAACAGGTTTGCATATGTATACTTATCATCATGAAATGCTATGTGGCATACAGCAATATAACATCATAGTGATTACATGGGCACATGCGCCTTGTTTCATCCACATGTTGTAATGCTGTCATATACACAAACATATAACAAGTTCAGATTCACTTGCACCCTTGGGGAATTCATTGTATGCACAATTGTGTTGCTGTTCACACAGATTATTCAGGTGTTCCTCAGCAGCATTGTATGACTGTCATCATTTGTGTCATTAACTGTTATGCATGAACCATACCCACCTTCTCTATAGTATGTCCATATATGTTATAAGGACCCTTACACACACACACCATTCCAATGATAAACTTATAGGCATATGATGTGTAATGACATGAAATAGCTAGAGCTGTATGACTGTGTTAACAGTTCCATTGTGTAGCATGTGATGTATTCCCAAGGTTGTATTTGGAGGTGATGTTACAAATCATATTTTAATTAAGTACGAAATTGTAATGGGAACACACAGCTATGTCCAGAGAGGGTTGAGGATAGCACCACACATACTCAACTGGAGACAACAGACAAACTGCTAGCTGACAGATTTGGATCAAACTTTACCCCCCATTCCCATTGATCTTCACCACAAAGAATATATGCAAACATTACTCAGCTTATTTTCTCAAGAGAGCAGCTCATATGTGTACTCTCTAAGGATAAAAAATATGGCATCAATGCCCTGACAACATCCCAAGTTGCCTTTTGAATAATGTAAAAAAATTTGACCTAGCAGATACAGTTAGATCCCTGCTTAACTACAGCCTTCAGGCAGGCTATGTTCTGGCAGAATGATGGACAGCAACAGTCATCCATCTGAACAAGGGGGGAGCATAACCCAACACAGGGAATTACAGACACATAAGCTTGACTAGCCTCATCTGTAAGGAAATAGAAAGAATCATCGTAGACCTTATCAACAAGAACATAGGCAATCACCCAACTGTGTACCAGACAATTTTTTATTCATTAAGGCTAGATCATTTCTGTTAAATCTGGATGACTTCTTTGAGATGGTCACCAAGGGCATGGATGATGGAAAGACTGTGCATCCCTCCTAGCTTGACCTGGCTAGGGCATTTGACATAATTCCACACTCAGGTATTAAACAGAAAATGTCTAACCTGGACATAAACCCCCACATCGCCAAGTGGATAGCCAAATGTCTCACCGACAGGACACATACTGACAAAGTGTATGAATTCACTTCTAGCAAGAGGCCAATGACCAGGGCATTACCATTGGGATCTGTACTAGGCCCTTTCCAGTTTGGTATTTAATTCCCAGAAGTCAAGACAAACTTAGACAGCCTTTGTCTGTCCAGCTTTGTGAATTACTGCAAATTGTGGACAATCCTTGAATCTGCTAATGCTATTGAAATTCTGCCAAAAGTATTAATGCATACAAATTATTTTTGTCAGAGCCATGGAGACACACTAAATGGCCAATAAAACCTAATAATACACTTCTGAAAAGCAAATACCGAAACAAATTACAGTATAGACAGCACACTCCTATGCATAGACCCCAGTATTAAGTGATCTCGGTACTCAAGTAGATAGTAACTGGGTATTTGACCACCATGTGTCCACAGTAGTGACAAATCCCTTCTATGCAGCATAGCTCATAAGTATGTGCATTGCATCCAATTCAAAGGGCAGTATAATTCCTTTGTATTCAGCATTCATCGCATTCATACCTCTCAACTGTACAAATTTTCGGAGAATGTCCAGATTTGTGCCTCATATTTTTGATGTGTTCCTGCAAAAATCTGTACATTTCTGGCAAATAGCTTGAGGATTGAAGTCATAATGACAAACATTTGAGTTTAAGACTCCACATCCTTCAGAAAATTTATGATAATGCAAAACCTATTATTCTATCAACTTTCTAAGCTTGTAAGAGCACTATTTAAAATCTGTCCCTATTTGTCCCCCCATCATTTTAGGCTTTGTCCAGATTTTTTTCTAAGAGGTTGAGAGGTATGACATCAGTAATTGAGTACAATGCACCCTTTTGCATGTAACTCACCACACATCTGCAACAGCTGGAACAACCCCAGAGTTTTTTTTAAAAAAAGAAGACATAGGGTGTAAAAAAACAAGTCTTATATAGAAAGATTGAAAGCCATATCACTCTGTTCTGTCACCTACAGATTACTAAGGACTGATCTGTGCCTGGTCTACATTGCAGTCTCCAATCCAATGGAAATATTACACATTGGTAAAGCAAACTGCATAAGGCTCATTTGTTCCAAGGATGTTATCCTAGCCTCTGATATAATAATTCCTGTTGAAAAGATAGATATGTCTCTCAGACACTACCCCTTCTCTGGAACAAGCTTCCCATCCATGTAAAGCAAAGGCTTTCCTGACCAACGTCAAGTACAACATACATCAATGGATGGTTAATCATAATTGTACTCCTGGTGTTGAGCCCATGTCTCTCATGGATAGAGGCAGTTCATCTTAGACAATATAGCATAGGATCATACCTGTGGGGACATTCACCTAGTTATTGAAAATTGTGAAACTCATGTCAAATATGGCTAGGATTTTATGGGATCTTGGAACATTAACTTAGTACTCTCCTATGAAACTATGAACCTATGAAGTCCACTTGTATCCTAGGTACAGCTATAGTGTGGCTGTACAGTTTCATGGACATATGAATACATCACATCAGTATTACCACTTGAAAGTATGCATGAACACATATGTATGCATGTCAGGATTTCATGCCAGTATAACATTTTCACTAGCAATGTCAGTGAGACAGTGGTCGTGTGGCAAATGACTTGAGGTTTGACATGTGCTTATCAAGTGTAACTCTGTGTAGGCTTCACTCGAAATACATACAGTACTCCCACATGCTTTCATTAAGGAATAATGGGGAGAGAGAAACATTGGAAAAGGGGAAACAAACAAACAGGAGAACACACAAGGAAAACATCAAAAGGGCTTGTGCTGGAGGAGGTGGGAAAGGATGGGCACAGTGTTTTTTGGGGGTACAGACCCCATAGTTTTTCATTTTTCGTTTTTATGTGAGAGGATAGTGTGGGTTGGAAATAGGTAATATTGTAGGAGAAGGGATAAAGGAAGAAGGGCTCAGGATGTTCCAGCAGGAATCCCAGTCTACAGAGCCTCAAATAAGTCCACAGTTAGATGGTGTTGCAGTGAAGGACCTCAAAGTTGAGGGGGTAAGAGCCTGTTTTGGTGTGGTAGTTGGCACGAACTGGGAGAGCATGTTTTCAATACATTGAAGAGAAGCTTCAACTGGCTGTATTCTTCTGTCCACTACTTCCACCAAATCATCCTCTAACAAGCTCCAAAGCACCCTTTCAGTGAGGCTTGCCAAGCTGCCATGTGCTGCAGTACCTGCAGTACTGATGCTACCATCCTGACCCTACAAGGACGTCCCCCAGTAGGCAGAAGGTGATCATTCCCTAGCATGGGATGTAGGTACCCAGCCTACTCTGGAGAGATTTGAATCTGTAAAAAAAGAGAAACAAAACAATAAAGGAAAACTAAATACATACTCAAAATTAGAAAAACAGAGAGAAAAAAGGGGTTGGGAGAGACAAAAGAGAAAATGCATAATATAGCCACATGTTACGTTTACATGCCATTTCATACACTTTTGAAATATTACAGTAAAATCTTTCTTGAAGTAAAACTTTTGTACGGGAAGTGTGCATGCATGCAATGGGAGTGGTCATTTGGGAAGTGCTTATGTACTTGGGAAGAATGATATGAGTAGTGCTTATGCATATTGCAGATGAATTCATATCGGAAGTACTTCTGACTACTTGAAGCAGATTGTGTATCTCTCATGTTCTGTAAATGCAATACATTCAATACACTACTAAAATATCCTTTGTGATTATTTGGTGTAATCAGTTAAAAACAGACTATTCTCATTTATATTTACATATTTGTAACATTAGATGGTTTCAATTGCATTGTTTCTATCTGCAAAGCTATACATATATTTATTCTTGCATCCAATAACAGAAAACAGTTGTAAAAAAGTACAGCAGTTATACAATGACATATTATTTTTCAGTAGCATAATGATTCCACATCTTTTTTATGCTTCTTATATATATTACAAGCTAGTAAGACAAAATTTTCTTGGTCTTCAGTTATACTGGCCAGAAGTTTCAACTAGTCTTTCTACTCTGCTTTGTTGTTGCTGGTGATTATAATTGATCACTTCCTCAGCTGTAATTACAAGAGAGAAGACAATTCTTGTTTACCTGTATTTGCAATTGCTTTTGTGTTTCCTTGTCAGACTAGCTTGGAGCACAGCCTTGTGCCTTTAAAGGTGATGCTATCATTCAAAGTGCCAGCACAGCAATGAAGAAAGTATGGTCAACAGGGTTAGAACCACAACCTGTGGGGTGTGACATCACTCTAACCAAACCCTGTTTACTAGCAGGGGCATTACAACAGCTATTGATATTATTGAAAGTTTGGTTTAATCAAAACTTCTGTGTCACTTAACTTTTTTCATAAAAGGAAACCAGTTTCCTTTGCCTTCTATGTTTGATTAAAATTGAAATATACAATTTAAAACTGCTATTGCTAATGCTCATTGGTAAAGGTTATTTTTTGTACCATAACATCAGTATGTCTCATGTAGTACAGAATTTTTCTTTTAAGGTTTTTTTGGGGGTAATAAATGTCATTATGCTCCTCTCTAATATGAGAGAGTGCTGCACACCCCCTAATGTAATGCCCTCCCTGGTAAGGTCAGACCACAAAATGGTCTCCTATGAAGTAAAAATATAACCTGGACCCCCAGCTAAATCTGGAATATTCAGGAACTAGTCCAAGGCTAACCTCCTGCTATTAAGTGAGAACCTGACAAAATTTCAAGCTCCCATAAACCCTGAAAACACTGCTGCCTATCCAGACCTCTTCACAGAAATGCTGTACAAGCATGTTAATAGCTGCATGGAGGCAGCTGCACCCACCAGGAAGAAGTACAGAACTAACTCAAAAAACAGACCATCCTGGTAGAATCACAAAATCATTAGACTGTATAACAGCAGGAAGAAAATCATGGCAAAAATTAGGAAGTGCAGTACCCAGCAGGATCAAGGCATCTCATCAAACTAAACAAACAACTCAGAGGGCAAATAAAGTCTACCAAAGCCTCATTTGAGGTAAGTTTGGCCTCCCAGCATTGTTTAGCTATGTCTGCAACCTCAAAGGCAATACACAATTGTGCACAGAGCTTATTGTAAATGGAGCCACCTATACTGAGCCAGAAGACACAGCAAACCTCCTGGCTGATAAATTCAGCTCCAACTTTACCCTTCTCTCCCCCTCAACCTTTCATCAGGGAATGTCATCAAATATAACTCCCCCTACTATCACTAGGGAACAGGTCCTTAAGGCTCTCTCTAAGACCAAGAACACTGCATCAGTGGGCCCAGACATTATCCCAGGATGCCTTCTATATAGTATGAAACATGATCTATCAAGGCCTCTAGAATTACTATTTAACAGTAGTCTCCAAACAGGTTTCATGCCACATGAATGAAGAAAGGCAACAGTCATCCCTCTGCACAAAGGTGGGCCATCTACAGACCCTGGAAACTACAGAACCATGTCTCTCTAGTCTTATATGTAAAACCATAGAAAGAATTATCATGGAGATGATCAACAGAGCTATAGTAAACCTCAAGACATTAGACCCAACCCTGTTTGGATTCATCAAGCGCAGATCATGCCTACTTAACCTGGTAGACTTCTTTGAGAAGGTCACCAAAGCAATGGATGAGAGCAAAATTATTCACACCGCCTACCTTCCCTGGCCAAGTCATTTGACACAATACCCCAGTCAGGCATTGTTGACAAACTCAAGAGGTTAGGTACAAACCTGTATGTCACCCAGTGGATAGCCAACTGGCTCACAGACAGAACCCAGGAATTTAGAAATGGGGAGTCCACCTCTACAAAGAGGTCAGTCACAAGTGGAGTTCCTCAAGGATCAGTCCTTGGACCGCTATTTTTTGGCATTTACTTCTCAGAAGTCAAGGCCAATGTCAGTCATCTCTGGCTGACTAAATTTGCAGATGATTGCAAATTAGGAGCTGTCGTTGAATCTCAAACTGACACAAATGTTCTCCAGGAAGGGGTGACACAGACAAACAACTGGTGTCAGCTCCATAGACTAAAACTAAATGCCAAGAAATGCATAATAGTATTCTTTGGCAAGTCATCCATCTCTGGTAACTATAAAACACACTCGTTAGAATTGACCTAGTATTCAGGAAGATTTATACCTGACATATAGGGCACTGTCAGACCCCACTCTGATGGACCTTCTGCACATCCACAAAACAAACAGCACCAGAGTTACCCATTCTAAAGTCTTAAATCTCACCTGTGATATAAATAGGTCCTGCTGGAGTGATAGGTATGTATCCCATGTGAAGCAAAGTTCTTCCCTAACCCAATTCAAGTGCAACTTGGACAATTGGATGAGAAACCAGAAATTCATCCCTGATTTGGCAGCTATGTCTCTAATGGACACAGGTAACCTATAAATGGTTCATCTACCAAACCCCTTCTTACCATTATCAAGGGTATCAGAATTTGTCAGTGATTTGGGATGCATGGCTAGGCTTAAAATGGCCCTTGTGGTCATTAGCCTAGTAAATACCTAGGAACGTATGAACCCGCATTTGTTATTTTTAATTGTTAGGAACTTATGATTTGTTTGAAGTTTTGGCTTATAACACATTATGTTGGATGGGAAGGAATTACACTGTAGATTGCTGCAAACTTGACATGCAAATGCCTCTGTTTTGTTTTTTTGAACTACATTCTGAATTTGCTTAGTCTATGGACATTCATGCATTTCTTCAGATAGCTTGGGACAACTGAGGAATGCTGCACACTGCAGAACTGTCTGCAATGCTTCCATATCAGTCTGATGTGTATTCATGTTATTTTGTGTGTGCATTCATAATTGTCGAAAAATTGAAATTCACAGATACATCTCAGGATACATTTGAGTATCAAACGATTCATAGAAATTGATGTAAATTACCATTATTTGCATATAATATGGACAAAAACCTTGAATTTTTGCCAAAAAAAGTTGAGCATTGCAATTTTAATTCACCAATAGTCAAGATATGTGGCAAATGCATTAGGATACTGCAGACATATTAAAGTAAAAACACATTTTAAAAGTATAATAATTTAATAAAAAAGCTACAAAAATTAAATATATTTCATTAATCATGAGTTAAGGGTCATATTTAATGAAATTACATATATGATGTGCATGTTAAATTACCAATGACTGATTGTTGGATTTGTGTAATTTGAAAATTGGATTTCATGACAGCAGCATTGGAAATGATTACTGGTGACAGAAATTATTTTTTTTTAATTTATTTTGCATTTGTTAACCAGGAAAGTCCGACTGGACACAGGTCTATTTTCAGGGGAGGCCCGGGGAGATAAGCTCCAAATAACACATACATAGAATAACAGGAAATTACATGGAACATTCGTTTCATGTTATGAGAGCTTTCATTACATACACACAAGGAGATGATACATACAGTATGGAATACATTAAATTAACAGTTCATGCAAAAGTCAAACATTGAGGTATAGAGTATCAAAAGACATCTACTCAAAAGACCTGAAAAGAGGCAGTATTAAGTATTCAAGAAACAGACTGTCTGAGAGTAGCTGGGGTACAGAGGAGTTACCTTTTTAAGGTAAATGATCATTACTATTATTATTATTATTATTATTATTATTATTATTATTATTATTATTATTATTATTATATCACTATGGTATATTGTACTGATTATGCATACAAGGTTATAAATGTAGTCATTTACTACATTTATACTACTTATGTTCTGCAGTGGTAAGGGTATCAATAGGCATGTGTGATGAACTAGAGACATGATAATGCTGTTGCTTCACAGGAAAGTAATGTAAGTAGTAATGTTGAACAAGCACAACATGTTTCACGCATGCCATATCAGCATTTATCTACACCTAGCACAACCTCACATTCAATGTCCTGCTCATCATCACATACCACTGTCAAATCAGTGCTTGCAGGATCACTTGCATCAGATAGGTCACAACATAGGACCAGCTCAAGTTACAGTTGTTATGGTAGCCCCTCTTCAAAATCACTTGCACTATCATCAGTCTTATCTATAGGAGATCTGCATGACTTATTTGATCTTGAACTATTGTAAATCAGGTTCAAAGACACAGCTATATGTTTAACTGAAATGGGGGTGGGGGGAACCAAGTTTGCAAATGTATGCATTTCATTCCTGTAAAACTAGTATGTACATCATCAGTGAATGCTACATGGATTATAATCCTGAATAAAAGTAGTAATGCACAAAGATTATCAGGAGAAATTTATAATAGTGAATGAGATTAAAATAAGTATCTTGCCATGTCAACTTATACTGTTGCAACTTCACCCTCCCCACTGCAAAAATGATGTTAGTTTTTTTATGTTTCTTAAGTCAGAAATTATTGTGTATATACTAGGACTTTTAGCTGTTGGGATAGTCTTGAAATGTTGCTATTGAAATACCAAGACTTCTAATGTGTTAATTGTATAAAATTACATTCATGATTCAATGTATTCATAACATTGTATAATAGTACGTGATGTTGATTTTCCTCTTTTGTGTATATATTATAAATATTTTAAATTAATCAAAATGTTATTTAAAAAAAGAAATTATGGCAAAGTTCCAAAATCAAAGCATTTTAAAAAAAAGAAATGATTATGTATGACAACATAAAATTAATCAATGTGCACCGCCACAGAATAATAAAGGATAATATAAACAAGCAGTATAATTCATTTTCATTGAATTTGCAATGCATTAACTCATGAAGTATTTCACTGTTGATAATATTCAGTACTTGTATACTTAAGTAGGCAGTACAGCAGAACTTATTCATCAAAACATACAAAAATGTGATTTATTTTTTATATGATGCCTTACCACATCACTGAATGGCAGTAAGTGAGCACTTAGGCATGACTTTAAGTAATAAATAACTTTTCTAAAAGATAACAAAAAAAATATTTTAAGATTAGAAAGAATGTCAGATAAACAGTGACAGCAGAGCATGCACCACACAGCATAGTCTGCAGACATTAGTGAATGCATCAATTATACTTTATGTGTTTTTTTACAATAATGAAAACACTAACCTGAATGTCATGGTCTATAGTTATGGATAAGATACCACCTCTTTATGTGTGCAGCTGCATGCCATGCATACACCTGCAGCATGATGGTCCCTTACTACTACTGCGAGTTGTTCATCATTAGTTGTAATGTGACTGGAACTGGGAGCTGCCGTGACAGCATGTGTCACTTCACCATCAGACCAGTGCATGATCATGTTATGCAGACTGCAACATACAATGAACATCTTACATGTAGTAGCTGGGTTATACTGAAAGGCACCCCTAGACTGCTCCAGGTACCTGAAACTGTTCTTTAGGAGGTCAAAGACCCTCTCAAAGACAACACAGGTCTGGGACAGGGATATATTATAGGTCTTCTCTGCAGCTCCACTTGGATTTCTCACCAGTGTCATGAGCCATAGCATTAGTGGATAACCAAAAATGAGAAAGTTAAGTGGGAGAGACAAAGCAAAACAAAACAAAGCAAAAAAAATTGGGTATTCAGTAATATGTTTTAACATGAATTCAACTACTTACATGCAAAATAAAAAATAAATATTTTCCACTTACCAACAAGATGACCACTGGGTATCCTACCATGCAGGAAGTGGTAGAAGAGTGAACTAATATGTCAGATGTGAGAATCATGTGCACTGCCATAATGCTTGATAGAGATGTTGGTAATGTACCCCCTTGCATCACACCTTACTTGCCATTTGATGGAATGGTAGTCCTTCCTTTTGTGGACTGCTCACACTGTCAGTCAGAAGGGGCCCTAATAGCAACATGGGTACAATCTATCACACTGAGTACCTCAGAAAAATGGGCCAGTTCATAAAATACACACATAGTCCTGGCTCAATCCTGAGGTGATACCAGGAAAGAGATCTACTGATCCAAACATGCCAAGAGTACATCCAGGAACTGCTGCAGTATCCTTGAGGCAGAAACCTGTGAGATCCCCAACATGTCCCCAGCCTGTCTCTGGAAAGTCCCCGTATCATGTATAATGAGGGCTTTATATACCTTGATGCCCATAGGGAAAGGAAGTCCACACATTTCTCCAGTTCACATATGGGGTTAAACATATGCATTTAAGACCCTTATAATGCCCCCTGTCTACTCTGAACCTTCTCAGCTGACAAGCACAGCTGAGTGTAGGCAGTTTTTGCCCAGCCAAGATAAATAACTCTGTAACCTAGAAACAGTAAAGCTAGCAGCAAGTGACAGCATTTTTGCCAATTGCAACTCTGAAAGATTTGGCAAGTCTTCTCTTTATATAGTGGATCTGAGGTCAGAGTGGAAAAATGGGAAAATTTGACAGTGCATTTCAAATTGTGTACAACATACTTCATTAGTATATGAAGAGTTACATCATTCTTCATTTCCATCTCATTATTTGTATATTTGAATAGGCACATTTGAGGTCATTGCACATTTGCGTAAATGGCGTCTATGATTCACATCATAGATGCACTCATCCAATAACATCTCAAATAGCCTAAGAGCTAAAAGCATTTGTTTATCTATCAATACAGGCCTTAGTAACTGAAAATCCCACTGATTAGCTAGAAAGATTATAAACTTTATAAGGAATAGACCAACATATAAGACAAAAAATTAGGGGCATTCTGGGAATTCAAGGAGAATTGAAAGCATGTAACATCCCTCACTTACACAAGAGTGCGCACACACACACACACACACACACACACACACACACACACACACACACACACACACACACAGTCATTTCCATAAATTAATTACCTACATTCGTATATGATGGCAGTGGTTGGCAGAGTGGCTTTAAAAAATAAAAATAAATAAATAGCAATATAAACTTTAAAAAGCACATTCCCATGTTTGTGCCTCTAAACTTATAAGAGTACTTCTTCAACTCCTACATACACTTTCATTCTCAGACTGTCTCAGTCACCTAATGCCACCTGCTGCCAAAGGAACGGGTTCCTCCCTGCTTCATGTACCTGCCAGTTTAATTTCTCCAAGACCATTGGGCTTTTAATACCATGAAGGGAATGGACTATATTCCTAATTCTAAATATGATTAAAGTTCATTAAATTAGTAGTGTTTCATTTTTTTGATATTAGCCAAAGTGGTCTTTGCAACACCTGCAGTGTGCCCAGAATTGACTTATTCTGCAATTCATACCGAGTTACATGTATCAGTAGCATATCTATCTACTACTGCAAATTATTTTTTATTAGACCTGTTGCTCCTACTACTATTGGAACAGTCTGGATATGTTTCTTCCACATTGTTCTCATTTCTGCCTGCAAATTCTGGTATCTTATGACACTGTAATCACTCTGTGCAGCAATTTCAATGATCAGAACAACAACTGTACTTACTTTAGTATTCAGTCGTATTTAGTTTTATATTATTTGCGTAATTTTTCTCATAGATTTTGAGTTAAGTTCTCTTAGATTTCTGTGGTTACTGATTTTCATTATTCTTTTATTTATTTTTTTTTTAATTAATTTGAAGCAGAATATAGATTCCTTAAATAAATATGCCATTAACGATTTGGTAAAGCACAAATATCTTGTACAGTGTAATAAATGCTATGCATATTTAAAGGTAAAACCCGATAACACTGGTGATCAGCAATTGGCACAGCTTGAATAACTGTTGTTATATATATTAATGACTGGACTGGTGAGATAAATAATGTTAGGCAAAGAGTAAATAGAACACCTTTAGGAAATGACGTGTCTATAGTTTGTAAAGATCATTCAATCCCTATCAAACAAGATGGTGCCCCTGACAACTTTGGAATTTTGGATGTAAGTATTCAGCAATCTGAGGGTTCAGAGTATTTAGAAGGAAATAAAAAAGAAAGAAAGGAAGAAATTCACAGCAAATAACAAGGAAGAAAAACAAACTGATAAATGTTTGCAAAGTAAAGAGAAAATGTACTAAAAAGGACACTGCCTTGTTAAGTAACATGCAGATTACAGGGAATGATAATATTTTTCTATCAGGAAACTTTCAATCTATAGAAAAAGGCATACTTTTTTCCAAAACAGAAGGTAGAAAAGAGAGGCAAGGGACAGGTGAAAAAGAAAAAAAAAAAACAAAACTGAACATGGAAGGATTGAAGAACATTACTGTAAGAAAAGAGAAGAGAAAGACAGATGTTGACTACATGGCTCAATCTGTGGATGTACAATGCCAACTGGATGAAAATTATATGCTTGCAAATTTAACATGCAATGAAAGCAGTGGGATTAAAGAGACTAATGTTGATGAAGATCATTCTTTTGTAACAACTGATAGAGCAAATATTACTGTATTAGAAGTTGAAGATTCTTTACATCAGGTCAGAAATGATACTCTTATAATTGGAGATTCTATTATTACAGGAACTGATACTTAACATTTGCAGAGAAGATAATAAACATTGAATAGTATTATGCTTGCCAGGTTCAAAAACAGAAGATGTGAGACAAACCATGGAATGCCTTAACATAAGTAAGTACAGATCTGTTTTCATTCATATCAGTACAAATTATCTCATCTGCAAGGACTTTCTGACTGTTAGTATGAAACTTACAGCCCTCTTAGATAATATAGCTTGTACTGGTGTTAGGACATATTTTTCACAAATCACATATAGAAAGGATAGTCAGGTCACTGAATACCTACATGGAAAACATGTTCTGTTTTAAAAACATGGAAATGTGTAGAGCATCCAAGCCTAGTGTTGGGCACACATGCATTCAGACAGGATGGTGTGCATTTGTCAAGATCGGGGAAGAGAATTTTTGCAGCAGATATTTTGCAATATTTGACAAACACTAGGCAGGATTTGTGCAAGGTTGAAAATTTAACAGTTCACAGATAGCAACATTTGATGGATCTCTGATGGTCGTTAATGCTAGGAGCATTAATAATATATTTTTTTTTATTGGAAATTTTGTTACATTTACACAAGATTGATGTTGTTATTGTTTGTGTAACATGGTCAAAGAACAATGATTAGAAACCAGTTCTATCAGAGAATAAATGTTTTTACTGTAACAGACATTCTAGCAAAAAATCAGGTGGAGGTGTTATGATAGGATTAAAGATAGCTATGAGACCGGTGATTATTACATGTTCAATGATACAACTGTGACAATAAAGACGACCCTGAAACATTTAAAAATTGTTCGTGTGTATAGACCACCCAAGTCAAGTGCTGATGACTTAGAGGAATTCATACATTTCTTGCATGAAACACAGGAGGGAAGAATAATATTAGCTGGGGACTTAAATTTACCAGAAATAGATTGGAATAATATTGATTCAAGCACATTATTTAGGAAATTATTCACAATGTATGTTCAGGAACAACAAACTTCAGATTGTAAAGAAACACTACCAGGTAATGGAACATACTAGACAATGTTTGTGTTCCTAAAAAAAAAAAATTACTCTTACTTCAAGTCAAGTTTTACCACCATTGATGTGCAGTGATCACAGGGTTATAATGGTTAACTCGTTGCTAGATACGTCTGCCAAACTGAAATCTAAACCAATGCACAGAATGTTAATTATAGAGTATATGCAAGCAAAACAGTCACTATGTAAAACTAACTGGAGTGATGTGTTCAGTGGAAAAACTGCAGATGGAATGTTGAAAGTTTTGAAAGAGAAATTGTTTCAGAGAAAAAATAATAATAAAAAAAAAATAAAAAAAATAAAAACATGTTTAATATCACAATCTAGGCATACAACACCAGGGGGATATATTTCCATAAGAAAAGATACCTGATTAAGGGGAGAGACAAAAACATTATAAGAAACTGAAAAGAGATCAAACTACAGTTTTGAGAAGAAAACTGAAATAAACAAGTTGGACAAACAAACTAAGCATTTGAAGAAAATTTGTATAAAAATATTGAGCATAAAAGGAAACCTTTTTATGGATATATAAAATGTGGAAGGAATAAACACATATAGAGTGACGAACTGTAGATTCCAAAATTTTTTCACAGACTCAACAGATTATAGATATATATACAAAATCTTATGCAAAACAGTTTGGCTCCACAAAGGGGGTGATAAGTTGTCCTAGTGGCATCCAGGTAATTGCAGAAACTAGAATCACATTAGATTATATTGAAAAAGAACTGCACAAACTGGATCCAAACAATGCACATGGAAGAGGCAAAATTAGTAATAATGACCTGAGAACACTTCAGCAAGAACTTACAGTACTATTTTATTTATTATTTTACTAGGTCATATAAATATGGGGAGAATCCTCAAGACTGGAGACATATACTTATTAAACCTGCTTTTAAGGGAAAGGAAAGTAGGACAAACCCAGAATCATATAGACCCTTAAGTCTACTTTTGTGTTGTGGAAAAATATTACAGGTAATATTGAGTAAGTTATTGTCATAACTGGAAAGGTTGGGAATTGAAACCATATAGCAACATGCATATGTTGAAAATAGATCTATTACTACCTGTAACATGATGTTCTGTAGCAATATAATAACAGCTATAAATGAAAAATTGTGCTGTGATGCAATTTATATAAATTTAACTTTAGCACTTGACTGGGTCATACACAAAACACACTAATCAATAAATTAGAACATCCAGGTGTCAATGTACTCTTGATAAGATGGATAGCTGCAAGGCTTACAAATAGGACATGGCAAGTATTATACAGCAAGTATACAGGTAACATTCTTGATTACAGTCAGGGTGTCCCACAGGGCTCTGTCTTAGGCCCTTACTTGTTTTGATTGTATCTTCAGACCTAACTTTTTTATCTGGGGTGTTCTATAGTCTATATGCAGATAACCTGAAATTGGGTAAACTGATTACATGTATTACAGAAAGGGCATATCTGCAAAAGAACTTGGCTAAATTGACCATTTGGGCACAGGAGAATAATATGCTGATAAATACATCAAAAACTAAGCATATGAGATATGTGAAACATAAACTGCAAGCTAAATATTTAATACAGCATACAATGATTGAAACTGTAGATTCATTTAAGAATCTGGGTATAGGGGTAGATCCAACTTTGAGTTTTTCTAATCATATCATCCAATTGGTTAATGATAGTTATAGAGGTATAGGTTGTATAAAAAGAATTATAAAGTCAAGAAAATCAGAAATTATGAAGTCATTGTTTGCTAGTTACATTAGACACAAACTTGAGTATGGAATAACAATATGGAAACCTTATAAGAAAACAAGTATGAGTAAACTGGAAAGTGTACAGTGAAAATATATCCATGGATGTGAAAATTTAAATTATTATGAAAAGCTAAAATATCTGAACTTGTACAGTGTCTCATAGATATCTGAGTGGAGATGTTATTCAGGTGTATAGGGCATTTAGAGGCAACTATCTCTGGGAATGTTTTGGATTATCAACAGATACTAGATAACCATCAGATAACCTATGTAGAAGATTCTATAGGAATGAGAAATGAACTAATTGGTTCTCTCAGAGGGCAGCTGATGCAGGGAACAGACTACCAAATGACATTGCAACAAGTACTAGTTTAGATATTTTTAAGAACAGCCTGGATACTTACTATGGGAATAAGTGTTATGGTATATTGGCCAGCTAGAAGGGCATTAACGGCCTTGCTTAAAATATTTGTATGTGTGTATGTATGTATAATAAAATAATAATAAAACTGACACCTGTTGCAGTACTGTAGCAGTCATAGAAACAACCCCTCAGGGTTAAATGAAGCTTGTACCATTAACCCTATTTTAAAGTTAAAACATTATGACATTTTGTAAATTAATTAGTATTTAACTATGTGGTTGTTTTTATTGTCTCTAATGGCTCATGTGATTTTAGTTGTACTGTATTTTAAGTTGTTTTTATCAAAGTTTCAATATTTCTGATGAAGTTCTGAAAAGAACAAGAACAAAAGCACTTAACTTTTGAAATAAAATGTTATTTCTATGACTGCTGGCTAAAGTTGTTATCCTAAGTACTGCAACAGGTGTAGGTTTTATTAGTTTATTCATTAACCTGTCTGGGTTCCTAGTTTAACTTTTGTAAGTATGTAAACGTCAATTACTATTTTTCATTTAAAAATAGTAATTGACTTTCTGAAATGTTTATATTTAATATGATTTATTTTTCTTTTCCCAGTGGGATGGCTGCAGACTAGTAGATAGTACTACAAGCCATTCCTGCTCCTGAAGTTCCTTGTAAAGTTGGTCATCAAATGCACTAATGGTAGTGTATGCATCTGGCTTTAATTTAAGATACTTCTCCTGATGTATATCTAAATTTTAGAGTTATCTATGCTACCTATGCCTCCTTAATATTGCTATTACTATTTGCAAAGTGTGTTACCTTTATATATTATTGTAAAGTCATTACTGCCTTTTGTTAGGTGTTTTTTAGCAATTGTGTCTCTGGTTGAGGCTATCTCTAAATAATCCCTGCATCAAGCTACCTACCTAGTTAAAAAATAAGTAACTAGTTAAGGAAAAAATAAATAATCAATGTACACCCAAATACTTAAGTGACTTCAAACTGATAGCTGATGGATCACCTCCACTTTTATTAAAGGATCAGGTATCTAGATTTAATTTCAGCTGACTGATTTTAGTTCAATCCTTGCAAGCCTTTTCTTTTCATGTTCTTTAACTCATGGGGTTGTATGCTCAGACTGTAGACAGTACAAAATGATCCTGTAGTTCAGCAAGTCTTTTAAAGTGATTCATTTCTTTTCCACTAAATCTTGATGAAACAGAAGTGGGTGGAGGTGGGAATGATATTATTTCAGCCTGAATCTTGTTTAGACTAGTTGGCTATATACCTGAGTGGAAACACAACAGTGTGCAAACATAGCCAATCTAAGGTTATCTTGAACTATAACTGATGATATTTGACACTTTTTTCTCAAATAACTTTTTATTTATTTCACAAATATCAGAACAATACAAAAAAAATAAGGAAAAAATAAGCAATCCATGAGTGAAAAGCTGAACATTATATACGAGGATGAGTACAGAAAAAAAAAACTTATACAGTCTAAACCTATAAGCACACTAATTATATACAATATTTACAAACTAAAGTGCTACCATACAGAGAAATGAGTTAGAAGAGAAAAGTTGGAGTTATAAGGGATATCAGTGGATCTTCAAGTAAAGCTTAAAGTAGGATTGATACCATATACCAAGATATAAGCTGCAAATTAGATTAATCATATAGAATTAGGTCGAATAAACATTTCCAGACTTTTTTAAAGCAGGCTATTCTCCTAGACCCTTTTGTGATAAACTTTTGCGCCAAAATATATTTCAAAGCCATTTCCTTGAATCCAATCCAACAAAGTTTAGTGCGGTCCATCCAGTTCTTAGTAATATATAATTTGATAAGGGAGCAGAGAGTGTTTAGTACATGATGCTTTAACTTAAGTAGTTTTGTGTTGGGTATGTGGAGGATCGCTGTTTCCCAGGAAAGGGTGGATTTGTTTTATCCCATTTTTTCTAGGTGAACTTTTAAGGAGCACCAAAGTCTGTGAGTATGTTTGCAAAACCAAACTATATGAAGTAGATCTGCTTTTGGGAAAGAGCAACAAGTACAGGAAGGGGAAATTTTTGGGTCAAACCTATTAAGAACAAAAGGCGTATAGTAGGAGTTATTATTGATCATCAATTGTGTGTAAATGAGTTTCTTAAATGGGGATAATTCTAAGGTAATTTTTATGGCAGATAATTTTTGTTCCACTGTAATAAGGATTCCTTGGTTGTCCCAGTAGTTAGAGAAAAGGCAAACCGAGTTATGTATTATGGAGTTCAGGAGGTTGTAAGATCTGGAGAGCATTTTCTCAGAACTTGAGACAGTAGATATAACCTCACAAAGTCTAGCAATATCCTGAAGATTGGCTGGGAGGTTGGTAAATTTTGATGAGATTAGTTCTCTTAATTGTCATAGAATAACCGTGTATTTATTATTGACTTTAAGAATCAGACGTAGATCAGAGAGTGTTTTGTCTTTATATTTAAAAATATCCCATACTATGATATCTTTAATAAGAGGAAAATCAGAGAGATTAATCATCGAGTTATTGATCTTGATGTTCGAGTTAAGATGAAGAGGAAAAAGTAAAGGAAGTGTTTTATCAAGGTTGATGGTTTTTATCAAATTTTGGAATAACTTGATTTTATGTTTTAGAGTACTGGATAAATTGGATTTGTTAATAACAGATGGAGAAAGAAAGGGGAGAGCTTTTGGATTGATTTTATTGGTGACAATGTGTTGGTACCATATTTTCATCCAAGAAAGGGAAGAGTTGTAATCTTTCCGATTAAGTTTTAAAATAGTTAAGATTCTATTTGCAGAAATAATCATGTAATAAAGATGAAAATTTGGTAAGCCCAGACCTCCCTTAATATTTGGGTAAGCTAGCTTAGGGTAAGATATCCTAACTTATTTAGGAAACCAAATAAATGTAGCTAATTCTTTATTCATTTTAGAAAACCAGATATTAGACACAATATGGTTTGAGGCATTAAATTGGTAGAGGAGTCTGGGCAAAACATTCATTTTCACTATCGCAGCTTTGGATAAAAGAGACAGGTTCATGATTTTCCATCTGTGAAGGTCCTGTAGAATTTCAGACCATGTTTTGAGTAAGTTATTTTGAAACATGGAAGCTTGATTGTGTTCAAAATGTATGCCAAGATAGTTGAGGTTGAAAATTGTTTGAAAAGGAGAATACGGAAAGTAGTTAGTTTTATGGCTTACAGGATTAATTGGAAAAATGTGTGATTTCTTATGATTGATCTGATAACCTGAAGCCTTAGAGAATTTATTAATAGTGTTTATGATTTTATACAAGTCTGTGTTGGGATATTGAAAATATAAGTTAAGGTCATCTGCAAAAGCAGAAAACATTATGCTAGTATTTAGAACTTTAGGGATCGAATGGTGAGTGTTCTGAGCAAAATATAGGTAAAAAGGTTAAAGAAAATGTTAAAAAGAAAGGGGGATAATGGGCATCCTTGCCTTGTTCCGTTCGTAATCCTTATTGGGTTAGATATTCTTTTATTAACATATAATTAAGTGGAGGAATTTTTATATAGTACTTTAATCATATCAGAGAAAGCATTGGGTATATTAAAGTGAGTTAATGTTAAGAAGAGAAAGTCCCAATTTACTCTGTCAAAGCTTTTGAAGCATCTAGTGTTAAGGCATAAATCGGGTTTTTTTTTTTTTTTTGTAAATTGCATTAGGGAATCAAGCGTTAGGGTGTTATCCCAAGTTTGTCTCTGGCTCATAAAGCCTGCCTGGTCAGGAGAGACTAAAAAGGGCATAACATTTTTAAGTCTGTTGGCCAGAATACCCGATAAGATCTTTATGTCAACGTTTATTAATGAGATGGGTCTGTAGTTGTGTGGATCAGCTTTGTCTTGCTTGTTTTATAAAATCAAAATAGTTTTCGAGGTATTCCAATGTAAATCAGAAATTCCATTATTTATAATGAAGTTAAATACCTTTAAAAGAATAGGAGAAATTCTTAAATTAAAGACTCTAAAAAATTGGTGGTGAACCCATCAGGGCCTGGGGATTTGCCTAATTTGAGGTTGGTAATGACATCTTGGATCTCTTGGAGCTCCAAAGGAGCAGACAACATGGACCTTTTATTTTCATCCAGGGAGGGGAAATTAATAGTATTCAGGAAGTTCAGCATGTGGGAGTTAGAGGTGTTATCGTCCTTTCTGCCATAAACATCTGAGTAAAGGGCATGAAACAGCTGAATTATTTCCGAGTCAGATTTATAAATTTTATTCTGGTATTGTAATACAGAGATTCTGGGGGAATATTGATTTATTTTTATTATTCTTGCTAGAGTCTTAGATGGAATTTGGGCCCACTCAGAGTATGTTGCAATAAGTTTTTGTTCTTGCAAAGAATAATTTTGTTGATGAAGCTCCAGTAGGTCTTTTTGAGTGCAATTTATCAGCTTGTCTAAGCCAGGGTCAGGGTTTAGTCTCTCTTTCTTTTCTAAGGTGGAAAGTTTTAAGGTTAAATTATCTTCCTTCATTTTGTTAAGCTTTTTATAGAAAGAGGCCTTGCTGATCAAGAAGCCTCTCAATTTGGCTTTACAGGCCACCCATTAGATATCTAGGGGGATATGTGAGTGCTCGAGATTGGTGTCAAAGTCTCTTAAGATTTCATTAGTTTCTTGGATTATGTCATTATTATGCAGCAGGTTATTGTTTAAAGTCCAATTGCTGTAAAAGGGGGTTAAAGGCGTCTTCGAAATGAATATAAACTTGAGAGAAATTCTTACATGGTCAGATGGAAATCTAGGTTCTATAAAGAAGTTTAATTTAAAATTTGACAGGGATTCAGAAATTAAAAAGAAGTCCAACCGCGACCAAGTGTTGTAGCATTTCGAATAGTATGTGTAAATGTAATCTTTAGTTGAAATCTCACTGAATGAGATAGGATCCATAAGGTTGAAATCAGACATTAGTTCCCCTAGAACCAAAGAGGCTTGGAAATTATACGATAGAGACTTACTTGTACGGTCTATGTTAGGATTTATAACAGCATTCCAATCACCACCTAGTATGAATTGGTAATTTTGGAATGTGCAAAGAATGTTATAGATCTCCATTATGAAGACTTGTTGTTGTGAACATGGCCCATAAACATTTAGGAAAAGGACTGGTTTGATGGAGTTTGGTAAGTTAGATGTGAAGTAACACCATCTACCATTTTTGTCCGAATTTACATCATTTATTACCCCCTGAAAATCTTTCTTAATTATAATGACAACACCCTTTGAGTTAAGACTATCACCCGCAGCTATAATAGATCTTATCCATTTTCTTTTAGTTTCTTTCATCCAATCTTCCTTGAGCATATGCATTTCTTGTATAAAACAAATATTAGCCTGTGATTTAAACATCAGATGTAGTAGGAGACATTTCTTAGCTTTATTTTGTAGATCCCTTACGTTCAATGAATCTATGGTCCAAGCCATGTTCACTAACTGATATAAATGAATAGGCTTGAGTCTTGATTAACCATTTTTCTCAGATATCGTATCGATAACACATACAAAAAGAAGGTGGCATGTAAAATTGGGTATATTAAGGTGATGGAGATCCACTTCAGTCTTCCAACCTCAGAAAGTATAAAAACAATAGCAAAGGTAGCCTAGTACTCCTTCAAATACAACCTGGTGCCTAACCACCCAAACCCCTTAGGTGAAGAAATACAATAATATTGGTAAGAGTGACATAACTTTTTACCTAGTAATAGTAGCACAATATAAGGAAAGAACACTATTAATAACCTGAGATAAACAAACAATACAAACAGCAATACTATACATATGTACATAAAAATACTGATCCAAAAACTGATCATTCTAGAACCCTATAACTATGCATCTAAGAGCAACCCATAAAAGAAGGAGTATAGAAAATTAAGAATAAAACTGGAAAAGTTATATTTATTATGAGGAAAGTAGGTAATCTAAGACAATGACTAACACTCATTAGATAGTATATAAAAAGGGCCAATATATCGAATTCCCGAGGTATACAACTAGGGGAATATAATATAATATGAGAATAGAAAATAGCTGAATTTTTTAAAAAGGAAATCATGAGACGAAGCTTATTAATATACATTTATTTGTATAACAGCAGATAAACAAGACTAGAGGTATGATTAAAGTAGTCTTGTATTTATAACGAAAGGGAGAAAAGGAAAAAGAGAGAAAGGTAGAGAGGAGGCAAAAAGGCAGGCATTAGCGTGATTGTATATTATAGACGTAAGTCGCAAAAGTGATGTGTTGTAGGGTGAATCACTCGCAGGTAGAAGACCTCACCCTGCGAAGTAGAGATTTTTATGAAAATCAGAGTAGTAATATAAACACAAGTATAATCCTAACAGTCAACATAAATATTTATAAGGTCAAACAATAATATGACCTAATATCATTGTGGCAAACTGTATAATATTTGCACTAGAAAAATTCAGTAGAAAAATTCAGTAAAGAGATCACTCTTCTTGAGCATAATGGTGCTGATACAGAATAACATCATTAAGTCTGTATAGGCATATAATATTCTGTCAAAAGTAAAAGCAACTCTTCAGAATTACCTATAGTCATCTATTTCCATATGACTGTTGAATAATAGCTTCTTGAAAGCTATAAGACAGATAATAAAAGTCAGAGTAAAAAACTAGCATGCTGTTAACCTTTAAATTCTGACTTAAATTTCGTCTAACCGGGATAGAAATTCTATAACATGTATTAGTTAATACATCAAGCATAAAAAGACAGTGATATTCTAGACCCAACACTCAAAGCAATATATCAAAATGCCTGGATTAGATGAAACGAGAACAACAAATCTCAGGGATTTAGTCAAAAGAAATAGGTTACATTCGGTATATAAATCAAATAAAGCCTCTCTCAATCAACTTAGGATTTTGTTTAAACTGGTAAATGTTTGTTGGAGAGAGACTAGCACTTGATAAGTCTAATCACTCGGTATAGAGGTGATGATACTTGGCGGGGGCATCTGTAAGTAGTCAATATCTTGAGATCCTACCTGATGAGTGACTAAAGCCCTGGTAATACAAATAAGTTCTCTAAATCGCTTGACAACACTCAGGAGACTCAACAAATAGTAATGTTGGTAGAACCAGTCTAGTGAGTACAAGACTGAAAGACATAGTGCTAGTCCATGCAGTCTTTGTCACTGTGAGCAGGAAGGAGGATTCTATGTGAGGGCAACTGGAAGTCGTTAAGCAGAAGTGACCCCTAGGCAACAATACAGCACCAGAATGGTTCCCAGCCACTCGAAAAATGGACAGTGATCAAGCAGACCAAAAATTGCTAACAAAAACATCACACAAGTTAGGAATGCACGCCCAATCACTGGAAAAGCGATCGGAGGTACTCCTGTGCCATCTGGTGCGCAGAAAACTGCAACATAGTCTTAATTTATGAAGTTTAGTATGCTACAGCACTGGGGAACTGTTAAAGGCTTTGACAAATGCTTCTTTTGCCTCTTTTGGAGAATTGACCCCATATCTTGTCCCATTGTAAAAGAAGATAAGTGTGCTTGGATATCGCATTTGGAACTTGATATCCTTTTTGATAAGTTCTGCTCAAAACGGAGCCAGATTCTGTCTGCTTGTTTTGATAGAGAGAGGTAAATCTTGTGAGAATGTTAAATTATGTTTGCTCCATGTAAAGGATTTTTGCTTTTTGGCAGCTTGAAGGATTTTTTGGGTAAGTTGGAAGTTTAAAAGCCTAGTGTAGATTTGACGTGGGGCAGTGGAGTCCTGTCTTTTGTGCATGGCATGATGTGCTCTCTCTACTGTTATGTTAGTAGTACAGCCATCAGAGCGCAGGAGTAGTTCAAAAATCTGTTTAGTTATGGCTAATAAAACATGGTTTTCATAAGACTCAGGGAGACCTCTGATTAATATATTGTTGTGTCGACTTCTTGCCTCAAGATCCGTTAATTTTAATTGAAGTTCCGTTATAGATGTGGTTTTGGTGCGAAGATCTTCAGATAAGGTCTGAATTAGAGATTCATTTGATTGTGTTTTATGTTTGAGAGTGTCCACTCTGTCAGAGATTTGGTTGATAGCATTCCCAAACTTGGTTAGTTGCTCAGAAAATCCTTGTATGGCAAGTTGAATAGGTTGAAGTGCCTGTTTGAGTTCATCCATGTAGAAATTGGATTCAGTTTTGGTTTTAGCGCTGATTTTACTGGGATCCAATGCTTGTTTATTCATTTTCTGCCTTTTGGAGCCTACCTCTTTTTCTGGAGAGAAGACTGTTGATAATTTTGCTTTGGTAGTTTGTATCTCCATAAAGTCGAGTTCCTTTGCCATGCTTGACTTGGCCTTAGAATACTGGGTGAGCAGATGATTATTTTAGGCCTTTGGATACACGTGGCTGGAGCACCTACCCAAACTATAGGGTTTATTAAATTCTTTTAATCCTGATATTACTACTTAGATCACTGATCCAGAAAGTTAATGATGAAGTAGATTACCCTTTTCTTTAGAACATAGATGCTGACACTTGAAAGAGAGAAATTTCCTAAAGAATTATAACTGAGGTAAGGAGCTCTGTGCAGAGGGTGTACACTAGACGACCACCATCTTGGATCCTAAAAATTCGACACTTAATTATCTTTTGAAGTAAAAAAAAAAAAACTGACTACTTTGTAGCCTGACATTTGGAATGTATGCCATTGTGAGCCCCTTCACATAGTCTAGATCATTATTCAAAAACTGCCAGATGGCATTAGTGTAGAATATGAGGTGAATGGTGAGCATAAAGAAAACATTTATTGGCATCCCATAGCATGTGTGCATCATATCCTTTTGTCTCAAGAATTTCCAGGAAAGATAATGTTAGGTCTACCAGAATATCTAGAAAATTGTATCTTCTGTCATAATATGAAGTCAATTATCACACCCGAGGTGTATCACTAACCGCCCATAATAGTATATAATCTGAATTTAGGCATGAGTTTATCTGGGAAATGCATAAAGCAGGACACAAACCTAATCTTTTTATAATCTGGCAATTATGGGAGTTTTGTAATAAATTCTGCTGTGTGCATCCATGATCTCTAGATCCACCATACTTACTGATTGAAGTGCCTTCCCTCCAAACATATTGCAGATATTCTTGGGGATCTTGCAGCGCTTCTGTCCTTAAAGGCATAGCTATGTGTCATTGGAGTGTTGGTGTTGAAGCAACTTTACTTCATAAATTTAATGTTGTCATGAGTTTCAACCAGTGTGTCACACAACATGATACACTGTTTGAGTTTCACCACCATGTTGTGCAATCTAGTGGTGCACTTTCTAAGTGCTTTTGTCTTTTTTTCCACTGTGATGTGACCATGGAGGTAGTGTGCATAATATAGTGGGGGAGAGATCCACTCATCCCACATGTGGGGTGCATTTTTTTGTTTTGTTTTGCTTGTTTTCTATGTTTTTTGACTTACTGGTTTTGGTCTTCAGTTTTCAGAAAATGGTTTGCCCAAAATACATTCTTTGATCATACTTAGGTAAACCATCCTTAGCACTTACAGTAATGGTATAACCTTTGACATTATCTTGCATTGATTGGATGATTAAACTCACCTACCTGGTTCCTGTTTCTGAGTTCAGCTTAATTTAATGGGAAATGATAACTCTTTCATATACTGCTCTCACTGTACCTGCCAGGGTACTTTCTTGATCATAGAACATATTTGAATCTGAAACACTACAAGCTGTTCTTAACTAGGATAAGAACTATGTTTCTTTGGCCTCTCAGATTAGAACAGGCCACTACACAATCATGTATAAATTAAAATTATTTACTGTTAATAGGGGAAAGAGATTCATTTCCTGTAAAAGCTGAATGACATTAGAGATGTGCATAACCAAAGCATGCAGTGGGGGTATATGGGGGCTATTGAGCCAATCAATGTTTAATGTTAGCACTTTCATGACAATTAATCACCTATTCATGTTACTTTAAACCATAATAACTAGTGGGTACATACAAGGGTCCATGATGTCCTTGCTGCTTGCTGTAGGAAGGAATGTTTCCTCCTTCAGACTAACCTTCTTCTAATCCTTCTCTAGATGTAGCTTAAATGCCAAGTTTTGCAAAGTCTAGCAAGAAGAATTATGCACATAACTGGCATTATGTAACAGCCATTCATTTTACAGGTTAAATCATATGTACTAAACAGTGGTTTCTAAGAAAGTGAGAAAAAAGTCTTGCAGCACCTTACCTTGAGAATTATCACACAATAGAACATTATTTCACCATTGACAAGAATGTGTGTAACATAATAAACAGAGAGAATATATGATAACGATGAAATGTCTTCCAAATGCCAAACATCACAAACAAATTTGTTTTCCAACAACACAGACATTTGTGTGCCTGTTGTATTAGTGCTTGTTTCCAATAGCATCACCTCCCTAAGTTTGCACCTGTGGATGCAAAGTTGTGACTAGCCATATTCAGTGCTGTTGTTTTTGTTTTTGTCTAGTCATTTAGTTGAATCCAACTCTATGTTAACGTGGATTGCAGAATGCCAGGTCTGTCTATCAATGACTGCTTCTTTAAGTTGCAGCAAATTCTTATTCATTACTTCAGTAATGCTGTCTAGCTGCCTTAACCACTGACTCCCCTTTATTTTGCCTATAGTCTTTCCCAGCATCGTCTCATCTAATAAATCCTGTCTTTGCATTATATTGCCAAAGTATTTACTATCAGGCCATACACTGAATGGTCTGGATTTATGTACTTGAAAATTAAGTAGCTGGACATTCTTGCAATCTATGTAACTCTCAGAAGTTTTATAGAACACCAGAGTTTAAAAGCATCCATTTACTAACTCATCTCCTTACTTACAGTCTACTTTCACAGCCATGTTACTACATGACAAACTATGACTTTGAGTAAAATGGACCTTTGTTGGCAATTTGATATATTTACTGTTTAAAATCATATCTGTATGTGTGATAGTTTTCTTTCCAAAAAGTAAGCAAGTCTTAATTTCATGGATGTGGTTAACATCTGCTGAGATCTTTAAACCCAGAAAAATAAAATATGTTATAACTTCCATGTCATCTCCACCTATTTGCCAAGAGCTGATAGGGCTAGATGACATAATTTTATTTATGTTTTAATGCTGAGCAACAAATCAGCTTTTGTGATTTCTACTTTTTACCTTCATCAGTAGGCTCTTCAACTTTTCCTCACTTTCAGCCATTAGATTACTATCATCTGCATACTTGAGTTTGTTAATGTTCCACTCAGAAATGTTGCTTCCAACATCAGAATCATCTAGTTCAGCATGTCACACGATGGTATAGTCAGCATAATACATAGTGCAAAAATACACAGCCTGATTTAAAGGGTTCCTATTAGATGACAAAGACACATTCTATCGAATGCGTCTTGGTCGAACCTAAAACAATGAAAAGGCAAAATAGTGAAGAGGCTTTTAATTGAATTCTTTCCCAGGGAAATAATTTGCTTGGCCGCTTCCGTTACTTTGCCATTTTCGGCACTGTAGTGCGATCTCAGAGTTGGTATATTTAAGTAGGGGGGTGGGAGTGCATACATGGGGTCGATTATTCATCATTCACTTTTTTAATTGTTCGATGATATGATATAGACCTGATTTAAATATGCCTGCATATCACTTCTTGTTATTGCCTGAAACCCCAGCATTCATTCATTTTGACAATTTTACTTCTGTCTCCGTTGTCTTTTACTTTCCTTCTTTCGTCAGCCAACATTAAAGCCTCCAGAGATAGCCAGTTTGCCTTCTTTCTGTTTGGAATATTTTTTGATGCTACCTCCTGGACACTATCACAAACTTTTGACCAAAGTTCTTCAGACAACAGGTCTAATCACTTCCATTGTTTATTCAGTTGGATATTGCTGAATTCATATCTCACCATCCTAGATTTATTTCTTGTTTTCTTTATTCTAAGTCTAAACTTTTCAATAAGAATCCAATGGTGTGAGCTACAGTCAGTTCCAAATTTTGGTTTTGCTGACCATATATAATGCAGCCATCGTTTTCTGCAATGTACATAGTCAATTTAAATTCAGTATTGACCATTTCTGATAGCCATATGTAAAACAATATCTTAAGCTTTTCAAAAAGAATGTTTGTTATGATCAGCCAATTATCTTGGCAGACCTCTACTAGTATATATCCCTCTCATTTCCTGCTCCATTGTCAAACCTGCATTTTATTCCGGTTGTACGTTGACTACAAACTTTAACATTCTAATCTCCTCTGATAAAGGTAAAATCTTTTTTGTTGCGTTTCCTCACAAAATTGATCAATGTCCTCCTCTATAGCATCTATAGTTAGAGCATGAACTTACATTACTGCAATGTTGACATACTTACCTTGACTGAGATCATTCTATCATTTCTGAGTTGTAAAAAATCACTGATTTTGACATACTTTTATTAACTATGAGGGCTACACAATTAATGCTGTAAGATTCTTGACCACTATAAAAGATATGAGAATTATACGGTTAAAGATTATCCATTATAGTCCATTTTAGTTCACTCATGCACAATATGTCATCATTTATTGTCAACTCATTCTTAACCAGGTCAGGTTTACTTTGACTCATCATTCCTACATTCTAAGTTCTACCGATGAATAGTTCTTTGTAGCATCAGACTTTTTTCATTTCTGAGTGCCTCAACAAATAGACAAGCAGCTTTAATCTGTCCACATCATAACTGTGGCACTACTTGTCCTTATCCCCAGACCTTATGCTGAACACCTTCAGACTTGAGGGTTTTATGTTGCATTATTATTTTTGACGTGCTTCTGGTTGATAGTTTTCCATACTTTAACTGGCAAAATACCAGAGTGGCTTGTCATTACCTTCTCTAGTGGATCATCCTTTGTTTGATCACTCATTAAAAGGAAGTTTGGCTGTAAGCTAGACGTTTTTGGCTATATATTTGTTTGGACATAAAGATATTTCACTACCTAAAACCATACCTCACTACCTAAAACCATACCTATGACTTTCATTACTCTTAACAGATTTCAGATATTGTCAGCATGTATTATTTCTTAACCACTTGCATCCAAGGGGGTAAAAAAAAGATGTTTCATATAATTAGCCAAAATATCAACTGATGAGTAAGGAGTCCTGTGTCAGCTTTTAGCCTACTCAGACCTCAACCACATTGGCCAAACCTTTGCCTATAGCTGAGCCTATAATGCAGTCATGCTTGCACTATAAAGTGACATTATAAAGTGCTAGAAATGAGGAATGAGTCCAAGTAGGTATTTCTAGACTTGGAAAAAGCATATAAGGTCTCAAGAAAGCTGATTTGGGCAGTCCTGCAATGGTTCAAACTCCTGGAAAGTTTGGTAGAATTAGTGTAAGCTATGTGCAAGGACCCAAAGACACAAGTATGAACAGTATTCAGAATCACAGAGAGGTTCGCAGTGGGAGTGGGCGTGAATTAGGTTTCAGCTATGAGCCCACTGCTGTTCATACTAATGATGGACAACATTACCAAATAGTAATGAGGCTAGTATAGTAGTAAGCAGCTGAGGTGGCATTACACACAGACTCTGGGTAAAAACATCAGCAAATGACAGAGGAATGGGGTGCAAAACTAAAGTTACACAATATGAAACCAAGTACATATAAGTGGTAATGTCAGCAAATGTGGGTAATCAGAAAAAGCTGAAAATTGAAATAAAAGGGGAAAATAATGTAACAGGTTAACAGCCTCAAGAATTTGGGGAGAGTTGGTTGAGGAGTAGGGAAGTCTGAATAAGGAGGTCAAAGAATCAGAAGGGCTACAGCCAACTGCCACAGAATGTCAGGCATTATGTGTGATAGATGAATGTCAGACAAGCTGAAAAGTAAAGTGTACAAAACAGTGGCCAGGTCAGTATTACTGTATGGTACACAAACTTGGGCAGTGAAGGCAGGGCATTTGAGGAAGCTAAATGTGATAGATTTGAAGTGCCTGAGATGGGTGTTAGGATGCATAGTGTGGGCAGATGAAGAAATGTGGACATCAGAACAGAAGCCCAAATAGCACAGATTACAGTGGTTCAGGCAGACATGCAAGAAAGAAGAAGGCAATTTGGTGAAGAAGATTTGGGAAAAACAGGAAGAAGACAAGATGAAACAAAAGGTTCCAGCAGATGAGATGGCTGCATTGTGTGAAAGAAGACCTACGGCAGTCAGGCATGGTTATTGAAAAAAGTGGTAGAGTGGCATTGACTAGAGAGGATTATTAAAAATGCAGCTGAAAACAATAATATACATTTCTACATCATGGGAACTCTGCTGAAGAGTGCATATTACATTCTTATAAATCCTATTGTCAGTGTAACCTAAAGTCAGTCTACTGTCATCCACATTTTAAAGGTGTGGTTTTGATCATTACTGTTCTGAGAAGATGTCTGCACCCCCTGGAATAAGATAAGGATGGAGGTGCTTAGGTGTTGCACCAACATTTACCCAACAAATATATCATTGTGATATCATCAGACAAAATGAGTAGAGCTGCCCATGAACTACTTTGTTGTTTTCTCCCACCCCTTCCTTTCATAATTCATTTGAATGACTGCAATTTGTAAAGCCTTAGGCATGTAATCAACTGAATTCTATTTCTCTACTGAAGCTCCTCAAGGGACATTGGATATAATTTTCCAAAAAAAAAATGCCCCTCCTATTATTACAAATAAGGAAGATGCTTGACTATCCCCAGACAGCAACAACTGCTATTAAGGGGCTTGCTCTTCCATTTAAGCATTAATAAGGTGTTCCCCAATGAGACATAAAAATTAGAAAAGAGTGAGTGTACATCAGTTCAACACATCAACAAAATACATGAACGTAATCATGCAAATGGGAAAGGAGAGTGCACCAACACAGTCCCAGAACCAAAGCCAAAATGAATAGCTGTAGAAATTTATGGACAATGGTCTGGTCAATGTCTACTCTTGCAGCACTGATTAACTTTCATTTAGGTCTTACAGACAATGGCAAGGAAATGTAATATCAAGTCATGGAAAATGGCAAAAAATGGGTAACTTTGATAGCTCAAATATATTGCCTAATTTTGTACTTTGTTATTATGACACAGCTTTTAAAGTGTGTGAACTGTAAGTGTTGGGCCAACTTTTCCTTTCCTTTCATTCTTTTGAAGAACATCCCTTCTTTGCTAGACAAACTTTAATAAAATTCTATTGAGAATGAAAGAATAAGATAAGATAAAATAGGCCCACACCAAAAGTCATGTTTCAGGCCATGTGGACAGAGCTATGAAGGGAGAGAAAAGAGAGGAGCAGAATATGTATATCTTAGAGAAAGATAAAATATCAACAGTGATTCCAATGATGTGGAAAGTAAAAGTAAATGATGAAATGGTATTATAAGAAGAAGCCACAGGTTGTGTTACTCTGGTAACTAACAGAAAAGCAAATTTGAGGTCAAATGAAAAATTACCAGCAATGAAGAACATAAGACTGCTTTGAAAATATATACAACATGCATGGAAGATGTCCTCAGGGCAGCCAAATGTGCTGCTCTCTTTAAAGACCACAAAAGTAAACTACCGCAGATTGCTACTATTTGCTGTGCTCCACAATGGTGGTGCAAGCCTGGTTAAGGTATCATTATTGACTGGATATGGTAAATAACATGTCAAAAGCTGAACACAAGACACAGCGATGTTTCTTAAAAGGATACTCATACATTCAGACATTATAGGTTTAGCGTACAACCTAAGGCCTTTTGGCCATTAATCACCTTAATGCTTTTTTTAAAGTGGTGATACTTCTTGGTGTCTATGCAGTAATCCAATTGCTTTTTGAAGTATGAATTGCTTGCCTATGATTAATTGCAAAGGTGAGTTTGTTCAGTAGGCATGGAAGAGTTAGAAACCTGAATTTTTGACATTTCTCAGTACTTTTGATGTTAATTTTTATTGAAGCTTTATTTTTTTGTGCACTGGTTTAGATTAAAGTTTGGCAGAATTATCTAGCAGTAATTTAACCTTTATTGCACCATGATCACTGTACATCAATGGCGGTAAAACTTGTTATGCAGTAACAGTCATTTCTTTAGTAACACAATGTCTAGTATGTCGTGTTCCCTGGTAGACTTTTTTTACAGTCTGAAGCAATTGTTTTCCCAGAAAATATATTGTAAATAATTTCCTTACTAGTATCATTGAATCAGTATTATTCCAGTTTGTTTCTGGTAAATCTAAGTCCCTAGCTGCTGTTATTTATCCATCTATTGTTTCATGCAAGAAATTTATGAATTCCTTCAGGTCGTCAGCACTTAACATTGCTGGTTGATATACTCCAACAATTGTTATATGTTCTAGGGCATATGGTCGACTTGCAGTTTTCAAGTTGGCAGAATCTCAAACCCAAATCGATCGACTACACTATAAGGAACAGGTGGTGTAATTTGAGAATTTGGGTTCGACATTGTGCAGGGGGATTGCGGTTCACTGTGGAACAAGGAATTAGCCCATTTCCTCACTGAAGTGCAATCTTGGAGTTGATATATTCATGTTGTCACAGTTACTCATTCTTCAGTGTTGATGTTATTACTGATCATGTAATAATCACAGGCCTCATAAAAATTTTTAATCCCTATCATAAAACCTCCACCTGATATTCTGTTAGGATGTCTGTTACAGTAAAAACGTTTATACCTTGAGAGAACTGTTTTTCAATCATCATTCTTTAAACATGTTTCACAAACAATAACAGCATGAATCTTGATAGAATGTAGCAAATATTCCAATACAAAAAAAAACCTTATTGCTAATGGATCAAATATTGCTATTTGTGAACTGTTAAATTTCTGACAAAGCAAAAATGTTAGTCAAACACTACACAAATTATCTTCCCTTATCATTGACAAGTGAATAGCATTCTGTCTAAACATGTGTGTGCCCCACATTCGGCTTTGAAAGAAATACAGAAACAGAAGTAAGCCAAAAGATAAAAAAATGGAACATGTAGTAGTTTTAGAAAATGTTACTTCCACTGTGCTTGCCATGAAGCAACATAATAAAGCTGTCAGAATCTATAGTGATGGCATTATCATACTAAACAACATATAAAATTTAACACAGTACATATTCCCTGTGTGGAGAATTTGTTTTGTATAGCAGTACATGTTGAGCAATTTTCAAGAGTATGCAGCAGGCATGTGAAACACTTATATGAGTTTGTACAGGCAAGAAAAAATTACCTTTCATATGAAAAACATCATATCTCCTTCTGGAAGTGATGCATTTCAAAGAGCAACATAAAGCCTAGTGAAAGGTGATGCAAATGTTGTAGTGTTTAAGGCTAATATTTGGCTAACTAGCATAAGAGAAAAACATTTCATGTTTTTGGCATTGAGCTACCTAGTTTAGAAAAATACTTTCTTCTTGCATGTGTTAACCAGGAATATCAAGTTATAGTTTCTGGTCAGGTAAAAACCTTCAAAGAATCATCATTCAAACAGGCTATCATCAGCGAGGACCTAAGTTTATTCATTTGTCCTTTGGTAATCGGGAAAGTCTGACTGAGCCAATGGTCTGTTTTCAGCAGAAAGAAAATCCCCACAATAGATAAAACACAACAGATTGAAATACATTTACATAATATTGATAGTGTGATCAACAGTACAATATGAACTGCAAGTAGTAAGACACTTTACAGAAGAGGATAGCCTATGTTAAAAAAACTAATATATAGTTATTCAAAATACTGACTGTATTTCTAATATATGGAGGTGATAAAAAGAGTACTATGCTGCCAAAATAGAGTAATAGAATGACATGAGGAGTAATGTGAAGGAGAGAAAATTAAGGACATGGAGACAGAGATTAATATTAGACAGATGAAAATGTTATGGCAGGGCACTGGAGAGGAAATAAATCATAGTAAGTGACAACCAAAGAGGTAGAAAAGCATACATTAGTAGTCAGGTGTCATTAAAGTGAGATATTCTTTTGAAGTTAGGTCATTATAACCTGCAAAGATATGGAGGTGTTAGTTTCCAGTTAAAAATAACTAAATGCACATTCTTGAGAAATGAAATATAACTGTATCCGTATATATCTAAACACACACACACCTGTACATATACTTCCTGTGAGTGTGTGTGTGTGTGTGTGTGTGTGTGTGTGTGTGTGTGTGTGTGTGTGTGTGTGTGTGTATATCTATCTATATATATATATATATATATATATATATATATAAAATATATCTAGCTATGTGCGTGTGTCTGTGTGTGTATATATATATATATATATATATATATATATATTATATAATATATATATATATATATATATATATATATATATATATATATATATATATGTATATATACATATACCTATCTATGTGTCTGTATATATATATATATATATATATATATATATATATATATATATATGTATATTTATAGGTTTACTATCAATACATCAGCGTAGCATTGCACGCCTATAAACTATTCGGACTACAGATGTTCGAAAAGTTCATATGTGTGCCAGCTATGAAATCAAATGTCAAATTTGCGAATGTACTGTGCATTCGCAAATATAACGTTCGATTATGCACAGGGATCACATTACAGTGTGGTATGGGAAATGCATCCCTTTCCTCACTGTAGTGCAATCTCGGAGTTAGAATATATAGTTGGGGGGTGTGGAGGGTGCAGCCCCCCCACAGAGGAGTGCAGGGGGGCTTGCCCCCCTGCATAAATAGGATGTTAGATTCACTGGTTAGGGAGTTATTTGAAGGGTGGGATCGCTGTTAAGTGCTGAAAATGTCGTGATCGACATTTTCGGCATTAACGGCTAATTTACGGCATTAGGGATGTTCGGTAATGCCTACTTTCGGCAAAACACTTTGCTAATAAGTACCATATTTTTTTTTACTTTCAAGATTATGATAGTAAACTCTCTCTCTCTCTCTCTCTCTATATATATATATATATATATATATATATATATATATATATATATATGTATACATAAATTTATAATATATATACATATGTGGATTTAGGACTCTTGAATAAAAGCGCTTTTAACTGAAACCAAAACAACTCAGCATACATTCGCAAAAGTGCTTTTCCACCGAAAAGGCACTTTCGCAAAAGTCTGCATAAAAAAAAAAAAAAAAAACACAACATTAAAAAAAAACAGTAAACACGTTTATCCAGGAGGCAAGCCTCCCTGCACCCACCCACACCCCCTACTTTTATATTCTCACTCCGAGATCGCACTATAGTGGGGAAAAGGGAATATTCTCATTTCCCCACTGTACCGTGACCTCAGCAACAGCCATTCTGTCATAATTTTCATTCTTTCTGAGTTCACTTTAGCAAAAGTGCATTTTTGGTGAAAACACACAAAGCGCATTCATTCAAGAGTCCTAGATTCATATATATATATATATATATATATATATATATATATATATATATAATCTGGAAACTGCATCGGTTGACTGGCATATGATCAACTTGCAGTTTTCAAGTTGGCAGAATGTCAAACCCAAATCGATCGACTACACTACAAGGAATGGGTAGTGTAATTCGAGCATTTGGGTTTCACATTGTGCAGATGTGCAATCTTGAGGTTGATATATTTAATGTGCTGGGGTGTGAGGATGCAGCCACCACATGGGGGTGTAGGGGGGCATAGCCCCCTTGCAGAACAGTAGAATTATTTTACCACTGACTGTACAGTTCTATGGTACAATAATGTGCAAAGCAGGAGGTGTTGTTATGTCACATATATCAAACCATGGTTATTGATGTATTTATTTTTGCTTTGGTTTACTTTTTTTGCATTTTGTATATATATATATATATATATATATATATATATATATATATATATATATATATAGTTATATTTTTATCAACGTGTGTGTTTGTATACATGTGCTCACCATGGATTTAGTAGTATCTTTACTTCAGCAAGAATTGTCAACATAAGTAAACATAGAATATTTGTTATTGTGGTTCTGGGAGATGTGTACAGGTAGGTGGGTATGTAGTGGGTTAGGGTTAGAGTAAGGGTTAGCCTTACTTTTGTGTGTGTGTGTGTGTGTGTGTGTGTGTGTGTGTGTGTGTGTGTGTGTGTGTGTGTGTGTGTTTGTGTGTGTGTCTGTCTTTATATGTCTTGTTTAATAATGCATTTCTGGTTGGTAAGGTAGAATAGTCCCTCTCGTCTAGTAACCTCTTTTTCAGGGGAGACCCAAGGTGGTATTTATATAACTAGAGGAAATTTGGACAGGTCATCATGGCCCTTTCCCTACTCTTTGATAGGTCCCATAGGGTCCTTTACATTCACCTGAGCTACAACCAACTCAGGTGGATTGGGCCTCAGTTTAATGTCTCATCCAAAGGATGGCACACTCAGGAGTGTAACACTCCCCTTATACTGTTCTGCATCATCATCAGTCAATCTTGTAGGAATAGAACCCACAGTCTTCTGTACCAGTGGTGAGTATGGTACCTGTAATGCCACTGATATGTTAGTGCACCCAATTAAGGTGGAGAGTGTTTTGAACATCTGTGTATACATATAAACACACACACACACACACACACACACACACACACACACACACACACACACACACACACACACACACACACACATTCACATTCACATGTGTTTGAGTGCATGCATGTAACCAAAGAAGAGAGCAATTTCATAGTGAAGTCGATTAACTCTTGTAATAATTACCATACAGTATTGCCAATAACATCAATAGAGAAAGTTTGAAATATCATCCTTCATTTCAGGGAATGTTTCAGAAGTTAGAAAATGGAGACTGCAGTGTGCTTCTCTGATCACAAGGAACTCATCCTCAAGAGGAAAGATACTAAGCTATGTCACAGATACAACAGGGTCACTGTCTATAGACAGAATTTCTTCTGTTTGAGAAATAATTACTTCTCCAAGGATATGCTTCACTAGTTTGATTGTGGTAAGGGACTGCATGTGTAATGAATACTGAAAGCTGGTTGTTAAGAGTAAAGGAGTATATGACATCAATACTGAGAAAAATCAAAGGACTCAGCATTGCACACAACTATTTGATACTAGGAAGATGCAAAGCTGAAAGATAGTGGATTTAAAAACAAATGCTTTAGTCTTCTCTAAAAGCACTTATTTTTTTAATTGTTTATTAAACTTGTTTTTAAATCCGCTGTATTTCAGCTTTGCATCTTCCTAGTGTTTAGTAGTTTGTTTCACAACTATGCTAGAAGCGTTTGTAATGAGTAACAAAATGTGTGTCTTAGCTGCTGTGCAGCTTTAAGCTAATGGGCTTCTTTGGAAGGTCTGTGTGATGCATATGCTGTATGGTAAGATTACTTAAGTTCACCTGCAGGCAGAGAAAAAAGATGAGAAAGCTGTGTTTGTTCCATTTGTATTGTACTAAAAATAAAAATCAAGTGTAATATATATGAGATAAAGTGAATGAGTATGTATAAACTAATGATGTTTAGCAAATGGATGTGCTTTATATTAACATACTTTTAATTACACACCTTATTAAGTACTTAATTGTTATCACAATGTTAACATTCTTTCATTAAATGTAATCTATGAAGGCTATTATTCTTCAAATATTGCAGTATTCTTATAACTTAGCACGAGATAAATTTTGATGTAAGTGACAGGAATGTGTCATTTGCAAGTACTCATGTACTTATAGGTTGGAACACAATTGCTTGCTGCCACTTGCTCTGAATGACAAGTGCAGTAACACAATCCAACCCAGTCCTACTTGCCACCCAGCACTACTAAACTGCCTATGTCTAAAAAAGTCCTAACTCTAACTCTCGAATTTCCACCTGGTCCCTGACCCTACCTTGACTACTCATTCCCTAAATATAACATTTCCCTCTCACTCCATAAACATAAATTCTCCCAATCATTCCCTAATTCAAAAATATTGTTGCACTTAACTTAAACTTAAATTTCCAGTCACTTCTTAACCATAAAACTTCAATCCTCCTCCCAAAGCCTAAAAGTCCTCGATTCCGCTTTAAACCTAAAATTCTACTCTCCCTCTTTAACCCTAAACTTCCTTACTGTTCACTCAACCTAAACCTCCCCTTCCACTCCCTAACCCTAAATTCTCATTCCACTGCTTTAACTTATAACTCCCCTAATGCTCCATAAATCTAAATCCCTCTCCCAAATGGTGCTTGAAACCCCAAGCTATATTCCTACTCCCTCCCCATGCAAATGAGTAGAAAATGTAGAGGTCAGACTTCAATTTCTGTAAAGATTGAATTTACAGGAAATTTACACTGTCATTTAAAATTATGGTTTCATCATTCAAACCAGAAACCAGATTTCTACTATCTATTGATACAGCTTGATCAACCATATTAAGACACCAAAAATATTATTTCAAAAATGGTATAGAAGTTCTTAACATAAAACAGTTTAAGTAATGTGTTTAAGGAAAAGTATACAGGGAATTTTCTCATATAGTAATCACTGTTCAGCAGTTAAATTGTATCATGTCAATCAGAAAAAGAAAATTATATCGGTAGATATTAGATCAAATCTTTATGCAATGTCAAATTTGTAGTTAAAATGGATCACTACTGGTACAAACTGGGATTTCTATCAGATTTTTGAGATTTTATAATGGTGAAATTCATATAGTTGAGACCACATAATTGACTATGAAAATTCTTGAATACCTAGTAAAAAACGGAAACAGCGTTTAAGCAGGGAGGCAATCCCCCCTGCACCCCACAAGTGGGAGACTGCATCCACACATGTTCCCTGCTAATTTCATATACTAATTCTGAGATTCACTACACTGGGTGATCCCCACTGTAAAGCAACCTCTGTTTCTGCTTATTGATTGGTTTGCAATATTCTACATTGCTGATTTTGTGGTATCGACTATATGACTTTCAACAATGTAAATAATTGACAAACTGATATAAACCATCAAACTGGCAGATTTAAAAAGAAATAGAACATGTAAATTAATATTGTATTGCTGTAATGGATCACACCCAAGATTTTCTGAAGTGAATATTCATTCATTGTTTGTCTTTGTATAACATATTTAACCCACTGAAGGATGTGAGGGAGTTGATGCCTATCCCAGCAAGCAACAGTTGTATAATTTTGTTCATAAACTAAGCAAGAAAATATAAATGTAGAATTGCAAGTCTCCTCAGTCAGGAAGATTCATGTCACAGATTTAAATAAAAAATAAGGATTTATATACATCCACAAAGTGAGGGTATTTCCCAATGTTTCCTTGCTGGTGGGCGAAGATTGAGCTTTCAAGTTTCAGTTTCCTGGGGTTCAACTCTCCAATGATCACAGTTTCTCCACAGGAAATCACTTTCATTGAGTTCTGTCAGAAGTGATACACTTTTGGGGGAATTTCCCCTCTATGAGTTAGGGTAACTGTGAATTTGGTACAACTTGGGGTGGGGTTGGAGGGTTTGCACCCCACTTCAGGACATTTTTTTTTTATTTTATTTTGCAAATGCAGTTTGGAAATCCTAATCCTTGGAGCATTCACTTTCATCTACTCATAGTGAAATTATTTCTGTAATAAAAACTTTGTTTACCTTATTTATAATGTAGAAAAAAATGAAAGGTAGTTAACAAAATAACTATTATTAAGAAATCTTTCCACACATGATCATGAAAGCTGAACCTTTATCAAAATGCTAGAAATGTAATCTCCAGCCAAGAAAGACTTAACAACCTTCTTCAATCACTTACATGAATTAAAGCAGTGCAAAGACATAGGTGGTTAGGCAACAACAGAAGTTGTCACTTAAGCAATAATGCCCTCTAGGGTATGTGTTATTGGGGAATACTGTCCTCCCTCTGCCGCATGCCTAAAAGACCACTATTTCAGCAATAACCATTATTGCTCCTAGAGAATGGGTCATATGTTAAGCTGCCTTGTAGTTCTTTTTTTTTTTTTTTTTTTAATTTTCTATACAATTTTTTTTTTTTTTACTTTGGATATAACATAGTTCCTCTGGCTAATGTTTGGGACTGGATCTGGCATACGTAATAGTTGTAGGAAGAATTGTACATGCAAAATATAAGTTATAATCAAAATAAGAACAATGGCATCAAATATCCAGGCTTCAGGTAAAAAAACACTTTATTGTAAGAAAAAAGTAAGCGTTTTCAGGAATATATAGATTGCTTCATCAGACTAACTTAATGCAACATCACTCCACAATTTAAAGCACTCAGTATCCAATCAGTAGCTCTACATAATTAAACACATATACTGTAGTAAATGCTATTATTGAGAACGTTTCTTTTATATTTTTGATATGCTTATGTCCAACATGATATTAGAAAGTCTCTTTAGGTATTTTGAAGTTGAACACCTACTTATTCCCATGTTATATGGTCTCCCAAAAATACATAAAACTTTGAAGCACCCACCAGTGTGCCTTTTTTCTTACAATAAAGTGTTTTTTCCCCTGAAGCCTGGATATGTGATGTCATTATTCTTATCTTGATTCTTCCTACAGTTGTTTTTGGCATCAAATAGTACTCTTTGGTCCTGTTTTTGTTGTTTTATACAGTTTGCTGTTTATTCAGACCTGGGGCATGGCTGAAGGTAACCAAATTGAACTTCCTTACAATCCTGAGGCTGAGAAACAAGGAACGTTTGGACTGCATGGTCAGCGTTTACAGAGGATTATGTCCCTTAATGTGAATCCATTGCTTATCATGGCATTTGAAAGTAGTGACAGTCATGAGGTGAGAGACAATGGTGAGATGCATACCAACTTTCTACATATTAACAGAGACATGGAAAACAAACTTTACAAGTTTAAGAGGTTACAATGGCAGCACTTTCATTTGGAAGCCTGCCTTACGTTTAAAGTTGTACCAAGGGGCTTGCAGATATTAAATATGCCTAGTTACATTGAGATATTTTGCAGAACTACTGATGAGATGGCAGTGCCTAAATTTATGCTTCAGCAGTGAATATATACAACTTTTGACTGACTTCTTTATCCCATTAGACAGAGAATTACAAGATGGAATTAATGTACTAAAAAACAATATCTATGATACTTTTTCTGCCAAAATTATTGGAGATAAGCTGGATTATTTGCATGACAGCATTATCTCCTATGGAAAAAAGTTACAATCAGCAAAAATTAAAAAATTACAAAGAGATCTAGCAGACTTCAAAAATGGGGCTGTCTTCTCATGGCCGCAAACTAATAGAACTGTTCAGCCAGCTAATGTCAATCAACTCTCACAGTCTGAGACTGCATCTATGAACTCCAACCAATCAAGTTTACTAGTCATTGAGCCTAGACCAACAGGAGGCATTCTTAACATGAATCATGAAATACAGCCTGATCTGGGGGGCGGAGCTAGATGAAAAGACAATGGAGGAGCTGAAGCTACTGTGAATACCAGCACACACACTAGCTCTGATAATTCTGAAAGTTATGTTGTTTCAGTGGCTCTTTTAACAGCTGGGAACTTGGAGCAGGGCAAGAGAACAGTTCCTACCACTCCTTTTACACTTTCAACACCTCTACCCATCAAAACATGATCTGCAAGCAGGGGAAGGAGAGACAAACATCAGCCTTTACCTCCAGTGTACAAATGCAAAATTGTCACAGATGAATATGAATACACATGGTAACAATAACCTTGTTTTTAATATTTCAGATATTGAACTTACACTAGCACAAATTAACTTACTAAACAAATGACTTTCATTAATCCCTGCACAAAAGGCCAGCCTAGTTGATATGCTATGTGATTTGAAACTTTTTGGCAGAACCTTGACCTTACAAGCCATGTTCAAGGAAAATACTGAACAAACTAATTTGTTTAAAAAGCCAAGTACCTTTATACCCCCACCAAATAGATGCCTTTATTAATATTTGGGAAGAACAGATAAGGCACAAATATGAACATGAGGCTAAAGCTACTTTCTATAATATGAACAAGGATGAATACACTGCATTATCTGAACTCAAACGGATACATTCTGTTGTTATTAAACAAGCAGATAAAGGTGAGGGGATAGTTGTTCTTTGTAATGATTTATATATACAACAGGTGAAAGCACTATTGAATGATGCTAATACCTATACTAATGTGTCTGAAACCGTAGTAAATGCTATTATTGAGAAAGTTTTCTTTTATGTTTTTGATATGCTTATGTCCAACATGATATCAGAAAGTCTCCTTAGGTATTTTGAAGTTGAGCTCTCACTTATTCCCATGTTATCATGTTATATGGTCTCCCGAAAATACATAAAAATTTGGAGCATCCACTAATGTGCCCCATTGTCTCTGGTGGAGGGTGGGTTACTGAGCCCTTTTCTATTTTTATAGAAAAGAATATACACCCTATATTAGACAGCTATCAAACTGTACTTAAGGACACCAAGTTATTTTTGGAGCAACTATACACAGTTACCAGAGATCTTACACATGACTATTGGTTGGTAACACTAGATATTGAATCTCTGTTTACTGTGATCCCAAATGAGTGGGGCATAGATAATATCAGAATGATTCTTAACAAATATCCATCTTATAGCAATGACAAAGTTTGTTTGTTGTGTACATTACTTGAAATTGTTTTTGAAAACAATGTCTTTGTTTTCAACCATGAATTTTATGTGCAGAGGGTTGGCGAGGCTATGGGCACAGCTTGTGCCAACAGCTGTCAGCCTAGCACTTGTAAAATAGGAAAAAGAATATGTGTTGTCTTCCAATAGTTTTTCTGAACATGTGTTATGGTATGTATATTTTGTGGATGACCTTTTTTATTATGGAGTGGCACTACTGATAGACTGGAAAGTTTTATAACGTTTTTGGGGAATTCTACTAATTTCTTAAAATTCACTTATAAATATTCTTCTAACTGCATTAATTTTTAAAAAAAAACAGTCCGTAAAAACAATTTGTTACACAGGAAAAGTATGCATCCTAGGCATGTCCCATGTAATGTTTTGAAAGGACAATGCTATCGAGTTATGTGTTTACATAATGATAACCAACAATTACAGACAACCCTGAATGAACTAAAATCTGATTTTCTACAGAGAGGTTATAAGGAATATGAGAGTGGCTCTTGTAAAGAAGCAGCATGGGCTGAAAGAGAAAATAAATGTAAACCTTATTTCAACGAGAGGGTGGTTGTCACTGATTCCACAGTGACACAGATTCCACAGAAAACTTGACATGTAAGGTTCCCTGTGTCTTTTTCTAGCAATATTGATCGCTTTTGCAACATAGTTAAGAAGAACTGGAATATTTTAAACACTATAGAAGGGTTGAAAGGTATCATAGATGTTGTTCCCCACTTTACTTTTAAAAATAACAAATCATTGAAGAGACATCTGTGCCAACATAGGCACATGTATATAGAGCGTAGATTACCTAATAAACAAGGTACATATATATGTAGAACTTGCTCAGCATGTAAATATATTTATAATGGAGCTCTCTATAAGCATCCCACCAATGGCTTTAAAATAGAACCTAGATTTTATGCAGACTGTAGGACCACTAATTTAGTATATATTTTTTGTACTATATGCCACGCTTTTTACATTGGAAAGACTAATCATCTTTTTAATGATAGAATATTAGAACATTACATGGACATAAGGAATTGTAAGGAAAATAATGCACTACCACAACATGTGCTATGCTTTGGTATTGACCATAATTTTAAATTCATGGCTATAAAGATCATCATACTAATATTAGGGGTGGCGATTTAGGGTTATTACTGAGGCTGTTGAGCAAAGATGGATTTTGATGCTACAAGCAGATAAACCACCAGGTCTTAATGGGGCCACCTCCTTGAAACATTGTCTTAAGGGACGTTCTCTGAAACACTGAAATTTCACTATGTTTTTATTACATTTTCATTTATTCATAAATTTCTAATGATTTTTATACTATATAAATGTGGTCTTTACTAGGTATATGTGTTTATTTATGTAGAGCTACTGATTGGATACTGAGTGATTTAAATTGTGGAGTGATGTTGCATTAAGTTAGTCTGATGAAGCGATCTGTATGTTCGTGAAAGCGCTTACTTTTTTCTTACAATAAAGTGTTTTTATACCTGAAGCCTGGATATTTGATGCCATTATTTTTATTTTGATTCTTGCTGCAGTTGTTTTTGGTATCAAATAGTACACTTTGGTCCTGTTTTTGTTGTTTTATACAAAATATAAGTTATATAAGTATTTAATGCCTACAGAAACACACAAGTAGACACACACACACACACACACACACACACACACACACACACGCACACACACACACACACACACACTCACACACACACAAACACACGCACACCCACAAACCCACATTGAGAAGCACAGACAGGCTCACACACATATACATAAAAACAGATGCACACACACATTTAGAATCATAGACTGACTCACACACAAATATATAACTGCATACACACAAATGCCCAGCAGTTACAGCCACTTTATTGAGTTAATATACCTCAGATGTCTCATTGTGAGCAAATAAATAGAAACAAATCATACAATGCAAGGCATTGCAACTCTCCCCATGTTTCTTTACTGACCCTGATTTTGTCATATAGTGCTGCTGTTTCTTTAGAGTAATTTACTGTAAAAACATTGAAGGTAAGTCAGTCAATAATGCCAGCCATTAGAGGTTTATACTTTTAATTTACATACCGATGAACTTCCTGTTGCATTCCAAAGATGCTATGACATCCTGTCTATAACTTTCTCTCTGTCTCTCTCACACACAGATGTACATGCATGTGTGCACGTGGGAACACACACACACATGCACACACACACACACACACACACATTTGTTTATTATTTTCAGTCTATTTACTTTTTTATTTTACACTTGTTAAACGGAAAGCACTGCTTAGTGAGCATAATAAATAATAGCTGTTTGCTTATCTTCTTTCTGAGATTCATGGTAGCTTAAGTCATTCACTCTACTGGCACTCAGGAATAATGACTACTTACATCCACCATAGGAACAATGGTGCCTCCTGAGCTATTTTTCTGAGAATCCATCTGTAATACTATACACAAAACATAACTCTTGAACCATAAGCTACATAAAAGATGTAAATGAGAAGGTTGCTTGGCAGGTGTAGATCTCTGCAATGCTCAGTATTTGTGTTGGGTATATAAGAATTTGGCATTCAAATTTCATGGAAGTGCATCGACAATATGAAGACTTGCCACCTATGACTTGACTTAATGATAGTAAATTTAGTTAATCGTCAGGTTTTGGTGGCACATTATCCCTAGTCATGACAGCTTCAACATTACACATCTCCTTTGTCATATGCCCTTTTCAGTGATATTATAATATGATAACTATATTAATTTTCATAATTTGAGAAATAAGGAAACTGTGATATCTATCCATGTGTACAATATACAGTTTGTGGCTCATCGTCATGGTGCACATACTAATGGCAGCGTCTCCTTGTTTTGCTTCTTTAGCATACAGCATAGCTCATTACATGATCATATTCTACTAGTGTTCTTTGTTTTGCAGCTGACTACAATGTGTACAGCTGTTTCCTGAGTCACAAACTCCCTGGTTATCACTGATCATCATGCACATGAGCTTAACATGAAGAGCAAGTTTTCAGGAATGCCAGTGAGGAAGAATATGGTTAGTGGAATACAGTGCAATACGTTAAAGCATGAAAATGTTGGAAATCACCTCAGGAGATTCATCATAGCCATGATAGTTGTTGTACTGGTCAGCATTAAGAAAATCAGAGGAGGCAGACATCACAGAAATTATTAGAGGACTAGGGAAGTGTTTGCTATGGTAGCATGATTACAATAAGCAGCTAGCCAGCGAAAGACATGTAGGGCAATAAGCACCTAACCAGATGTATTAAGAATAATGGAGCCATTTTTTTTTTCTATGCAGTAATAATAACTTTAAGGAAGACATAAGCTCTGCAGAGCCATAATGTGGTGAGTCTAAAGAGTTGGGGGTGGGGGTACATCATTCACTATATTTGCTGAACAAATTTCAAGCCTGCACAAACTAAAGCACTACTGGTGATTCCCTGCTGGGTGAGGAAAGTAAATACATATTTTCTTGTCTTTGAGTTGATAAGGCTAATTTCTATTTTACCTGGTCCATTTTGTTTTCTGTTTTAAGAAATATACTTGACCTGGTGTTTTTGTTCTATATAGGAGATAGGCACTTAAATTAGCTAGACTGCATATTTCACATCCCCCCCCCATGTGTTAAATTGTTTGAGTGATACTTAAAAATACAATGAATGTCTGGGCCTTTGTCTTTTAATGAATGGATTTCAAGCCTGCATAAACTAAAGCACTGCTGATGATTCCATGCTAGTTATTCCCTCCCAACTTCCTTTTAATTGATATGGATTTTAAACCTGGTGAGTTTAAGCTGCCCACCGCTACTGTAAATCAAGCATAATAAGCTTCTCCCTTTCAACACTGCTGTTGCTATAGTGAATTATTTATTTACCTTCCATTTGCTTATATTTAAAAAGTGCATTTTTCCCCTCACTGTTTGTTCTACTGATTTCCTTGCTCTGAATTCATTATCTAGCTAGCTGTTGGATAAAGTAGTGTATTTTTACATTCTAGCTAGCACTTGTTTTTACATCAAGAGGTCAGTGGATTTTCCATCTAATGCACTAGGTGGTTGCCTGATCTGTTTTGCTTGGGCAAACACTTGAGATTTTTGCATGTAGTTTTATTGGATGGAAGGCTTATTAATCAGCTTATCTTGTTTGTATTGCTTTTATAAATTCTGTACAATGGAGTGGCTTCTGGCTCCTTTATACAAAGTGAAGGCTTTTATTGAATAATCATACTTTTGTAAGCTGTTTAAAGTACACTGCTGTCTCTGTACCTTTAACTTTGTTTGTGGTAGCATTTTGTATCTTTTAAGTTTGTTTGTGGTTGCATTTTACTTCAGGCACTCCTTTACTGTTCTTTTATATTAGGAGGACTGGGATTATTCATCTAGTGGCAATATTTGTTTACCTGGTCTATCTGAGCTGGGAAGCACACAAAAGGGCTATTAGTATCTTTTTGCACTTCTCTTATATACTGTGACTGTACTTTAGCAGTTTCAAAAAAAAAAAGAATTGTATTGTCTGCTGCTGATTTAAGTAGTTAATTGCACTGTAATATATTGTATCTGTTAGCTATATGGATGTTGCAGGTAGTTTGTGTGGTCTTGTAACACTTGGGCTCCAAAACAGCTATTCTATATCTAGAAGTTGTTTTTCTGCACCTTTGTGGCAGAAGTGTGGTGGTCATACCTGTTTGAGTTGGGGATAGCTGGTGGAAGGCTTACTGTGTGCTTTCTCAATTGGCAGTTAGCTTAAAACTTGTTTCTTGTTGCTTGTATTTAAGCCTTGTGTTGGTGTGGTGCTGCTGTTTGTCCAGCAGCAGTCAACAGTGCCCTTGTATAGACACAAAAGCCTAGAAGCTCAGTTTTTCCCTAAACAGGTGTCAGTGAAATCCTTCCAAGCTTTTCTGCTGCTTTAGGAGTAACTCAGTTGCACACTGAGCAGCATTGCCTTATTGATCAACCTTAGCCTACACAAAGTGTACACCCCTCTGGTAGTCTCAGTGCTACCAGCATAGTCCTGTCAAATTAACCCATTCCCTTCCCAAATAAAACATACAGTAAGAGCCTGTTATCATGGATGAGTAGTTTCCTATCATCTCTCTGGTCAGCCTGATAGACATGGGCATCCTGAGGCAATGTAGCAGTTGTGTCATGTATACTGGCAAACACTTACTCCTGAAACAAATAATATGTGAGAGATGTAGTTACAGTATGAAACTGGAGGCAAGACTGTCTCATAAGGACAAATTTGAATGCCAAACTGATTGCCAGCAAGCACACACACTCTTTTCAAACTAAATAACAACAAGACACATAAAGCCACATATGCGGAGGTACTCACGAGTAACTTACCAAAAGATCAGAGGCCTCCCAAAAGGAAACCACTTACACAAATAGCAATCTAAAGAACCACCACAACACATTAACAAGCATACACACCAGTGTGTCAGCAAATAAGCCCATAAGGTAAAACATCATAAACCTAATGTAATGGTTATAGGTGACTCCACTGTGAGACACACAGATATTGCATCACCAGTCTGGATAAGAAGCAGGTTACAGTTAGCTGCTTATCAGGTGATAGTATTTGTCAAGTCACTCAAGCACTCAAGTCTCTCATCCACAAGTACAGGTAAGACTCTGTCATAGTCCATGTGGGAGTCAATGACTTGAGATGCACCTAAATGGACTATATGAAGAGGGAAATAACTGAGCTCTCAGATTATGTATCACAGGCAAGTGTAAACTTGGTCTTAAGCAGCATTCTACCTTCTCTAAGGATGATGCCACAATACAAACAAAAAATAATTATCTTTAGCAATTGGCTTGGATTCTGGTGTCAGTCCAAGGTGATCCAGTATCTGTCAGCCTAGGAAGACATGGTCGACAGGCCACACTGCTTTGTCCTTTTTAGACAGTGTCAAAATAACCAGCCTACTAACATAACATACTTCTCTCTAGTTAACTAAAGCTGCTTAATCTAAGAGTCTAAATAAGAAACTGCACTCCCTGGAAGTACTCCTCTCTTTGGAAGATGCTGACATCTGTGCAGTCATTGAGACATGGTGCAAAGGCACGGAAAGTAGCCCAGCCATGCAGGGCTACAATGCCTTCCATACATTCAGACCACAAACTGAGTGTGAAAGAACCAAAGGAGGAGGTGTATCTACCTTCATTAAGGATAAGTACACCTCAGGACTGGTCAAACAATATGACTGTCTTGAACTACTCCATGTCCAATTAACTATAGGAAAAGCCCCCATCACATCATAGCTAGCTATAAGTCCCACACAGTGAAAAAGCAAAGCATACCACATACCTGGACTTACTGGAGTCACTTGCCATACAGCTCAACACCTTACTCATGGGTAATTTTAATTATTCTATGATTGACTGGGAAACATAGATGACCACAAACATGCTGGCTCAGGGGTTCTTGGACTTTGTCAAAGAAAATCATCTGGAACAACTAGTCAGCACACCCAAAAGAGGCTCACATGTCCTGGACATAGTACTCACTAACATGGGAAAGCATTACACCTTCCCATGTAATGTTTTCCCTGGTAAGACTGGGCCATAAATCAGTCTTGTTCAATGTAATTATAAGTCCACATACCCGATCAAGCTCAAAAATGCTTAAGAATTTTTGTATGACAAATTACATCCTACTAAGTGATGGTGTAGGAAGTTTCAAATCCCGCAAAAATGCAGATAACACAGACTGCTATGCAGAGATGTACATCAATGCCTTTTATAACCACTTAAGTAGTTGTATAAAATCATCTGTACCTTACCGGATTAAAACAAGGTCTTGCCAAAAAAAACAAGCCACCCTAGTGAACCCCTAGTATAAACAGTATATACAACAAGAGAAGGAAACTAATGTCCAAGAACAAGAGGGGACTGGTTCAGCAGAGGAAAAACTCCCTCTTTAGCTTCAACAAAAAAAAAAACAGAGATCTTGTCAAGTCCTCCAAAGCTAATTACAAAGCAAAAATAGCCTCCCTTGCTAAGGATAATCACAAGGCATTATTTATCTATGTCAAAAATCTAAAAGGGAATACCCAGCTATGCACTGAACTGGTTGTGGATGACACCACCAATACTCATCTGGAGGTAATAGCCAACCTGCTATCTGACAGATTTGATGAAAACTTCACCCCCCCCCCCAGTGTCCCCTCCGGTTATCCCACAAAGTATACCTGCCATCATTCCTCAGCCTGTTATCTCAAAACAGCAGGTCATCTTGGCACTCTCCAAGGCTGAAAACATGGCATCAGTGGGACCGGGCAACATCGCATGTTGCCCTTTACATAACTTAAAACATAACCTAGCAGACCCACTTGGATCCCTGTTTAACCACAGCCTGAGAACTGGCTATGTTCCAGAAGAATGGAGGACAGCAACAGTAATCCTTCTGCACAAAGGGGACCATCAACTGACTCTGGGCATTGTAAGCCCATAAGCTTGACTAGCTTCATCTGCAAGGCCATGGAAAGAATCATTATGGACCTTGGATCAGGATCATATGTAGGAATGGTTACGGAAAAGCGAATTTAAACCAAAAGATGAAAGGTTAATATTGGCGGCCCAAGATAGCGGACTATGTACACATTGGTTTACAAAATCCATTGACCATGTGGGAGAAACAGACAAATGTAAGTTTTGTAAAACAGAATTGGAAATAGTCACATATCTTGTTGCTGGTTGTCATATACTAATGGCAGAAGGACTGTATACTGAAAGGCATAATAATGTGACAAGACTGTTGCATTGGCGATTTTGCAAACATTATAATATTGAAGTAGCTGAAAAACACTGGAAACATGAGCCACAAAGCATTATAGAAGATGATGAAGTTTATATTACATGGAATCACACATTACCAACAGTTCAAAAATAGATGTGAGAAAACCAGATGTAGCAATCCATGAAAAGAAAACAAATGTAGCATTGGTCATTGAATTTGCTACACCCAGTGAATATAGTGTCTTATGTACACAGAGACAAAAACTCATAAAATTCCAGGATTTGCAGGTAGAAACAAGGGTAAATGTGGAAGAAGGATACCAAGCAGTTCCAATAGTAGGAAGAACAATGTGTCTTATAAAAAAAGAATTTACAATTTTATTTAGATATGTTACCAATGCATGTAACTCTGTACTAATTGCAGAAGGAGTCTTTACTGAGAAAACTATGCATGCTGGAAAGAGCACTTCTGGCTGGCATCAAAGATTGAAACAATACTAATTTCATGAATTGTAATCATACTTGAATGTGTTCCATTCCTGTCATGGTATTAGAAACCCAAAAGACATGGAAAAATTAAAAAATGTAAAGACCTTATTAACAAGGACATACGTAACAGCCATACTCTGGAATCAACCCAGTTTGGATTTGTTAAAGATAGATCATGCCTGTTAAACATGGTTGGCTTTTTCAAGAAAGTCCTCAAGGCCCTGGATGAGGAAAAGACAGTGCATACTACCTATCTTGACCTAGCCAAGGCATTTGACACACTCCCCTACTCAGGTATTATAGAGTAACCTTCCAATTATGAATTAACACCTACATTGCCATATGGGTAGACAACTGTCTCACTGACAGGACACATACTGTCAAAGTGAGTGACTTTACCTTTAGAAAAAGACCAGTTACCAGTGGTGCATCACAGGGTTCTGTGCTGGGCCCCTTACTGTTTGGAATTTATTTCTCAGAACTCCAGGCAAACCTGGATGGCCTGTGGCTGACTTAGTTCTCTGATGATTGCAAACTGGGAGAAATCATTGAGTGCCCTAATGATGTTAATATACTGCAGATAGGGTTAACACAGAAAAATGATTGGTACCAAAACCATGGATTAAAGATAAATGCAAAAAAGATGCATTATTATTCCCTTGGAAAAGCTAACATCCCTTCTACTTACATTATAGACAGTTCTCCCATAAGTGTAGACCCAGTGATACATAATCTGGGTATTCAGATTGATAGCAATCTTAACTTTGACCACCAAGTATCCACAGTAGTGAGGAAGTCCTTCTATGTGGCACATCTTATTAGTAAAGGCATTGCATCTAGATCTAAGGATGTTATAATTCCATTATACTCATCTCTCATCAGACATCAGACCAGTAATTGAGTACAATGCTCCCTTTTGCATGTACCTCACCAAACACCTGCAGCAATTGGAGGAGATACAGAGGTTTCTCACCAAGAAATTACAGGGTACACAAAGTAAGTCTTATGCAGAAAGACTGAAATCATTGTATTCTGTCTCCTACAGGTTGCTAAGGGGTGACCTGTGCCTGGTTTACAGAGCAATTTTTGACCCAGTCCTAATAGAAATGTTACACATTTGTAAAGTAAACTGCTTGAGGGTCACTCCTTCCAGAGATCTTAACCTAACCTCTGACATGAACAGGTCATGCTGGACAGATAGATACATCTCTCAGAGACCTACACTTCTCTGGAACAAGCTTCCAGTTCATATGAAACAGCCCTTCCCTGGCCCTCTTTAAACATAACCTAGATCAATGAATGGGTGACCACAAATTCACTCCTGTGGTGGTGCCCATGTCCATCCTGGACAGAGGAAGTCAGAATTAACTAACACATACCCTTACCTCTGCAAACTTTATTCACCTAACCACCAACAATTGGGGCAATTCGGGATAAATATGGCCAGGCTTGTAAGGGCTCAAGGGTCATTTGCTTAGTAACCTCATATGAATCTATGAACCTATATACTCTTTTGCCATTATTTAATACTGTATACTATGAGATTTTAACTCAGGTCATAAGTGTGTTACGCATTATTTAATATGCCCTCCCTGATGCATTTCCTATACATTTAAAGGAGCTGCTTATCCTGGATAGGCACCTCAAAATTCCATCTGAGTGTTTGTGGATGTTTCAATGAATCCCCCTTAAACGTATAGTAAATTGTATATTGCACTTCTTTGAAATTAACTAACATCACTAATCTGGGTATGTGTTTGAGCTCTTCATTAAAAGATCTCTGAAATGCATCTGTAAAGGAAAATCTGTAATAATGTTCTTAAGGATACTAACTCTCTTTTTAAATATCTTAATTTTAAGGTATTGATTTTTTGTGTGATCCTACTGAAGTTATTGTTTTAATTCTGCTATTCATATGACGATGACTGTGCTACACTATTTGTATAATATTTAATGTTTGCCATTTAAATACTCAAAAGTAAATAAATACATTTATTAATGGCTTAATGGTTTAATGGCCATTCTAATCCAGGTCTGACTTCTTTTGCCTTGCTAAAGGCAGGAAGTGCTCGAAGTAAGTGTGTTTTGTCAAGATGATTATTATTCATGGTCTGATTCCACCTTATAAGTTTTAAGAATCTGCAAATATTATAAATTGTGAGGGGAAAATATAATAAAGCAAACATAACACTGGATGAAAATTCTGTTGAGACAGTCATCAATAAAAATGGAAACTGTAAAATAAAGGAAATATTAGAGGGGATGAGGAAGTGATGGGTAGGTATGGTGTTAAGCAAAGGAATGCAGAAGGTCAGATGGTAGTGGATTTTGCAAAAAGGATGGACATGGCTGTAATTAATACATATTTTAACAAAAGGGAGGAGCATAGGGTGACATACAAGAGTGGAGGAAGATGCACACAGGTGGATTATATCTTATGTAGAAGAGCCAGTCTGAAGGAAATTGGAGACTGTAAAGTGGTGGCAGGGGAAAGTGTAGTTAGGCAGCATAGGATGGTGGTTTGTAGGATGACAATGGTGATCAAGAAGAGGAGGATGAGTGTGAGGGCAGCACCAAGGATCAAATGGTGGAAATTGAAAAAGAGTAATTGTGAGGTGATGTTCTGGGAAGAGTTAAGACAGGCACTGGGTGGCAGTGAAGAGTTACCAAATAGCTGGGTAACTACAGCAGAGCTAGTAAGAGAGATGGCTAGAAAGGTGCTTGGTGTGACATCTGGAAAGCGGAAGGAGGACAAGGAGACCTGGTGGTGGAATGAAGAAGTACAGGAGAGTATACAGAGAAAGAGGTTGGCGAAGAAGTGTGATTGTCAAAGAGATGAAGAAAGCAGACAAGAGTATAAGGAGGTGAGGTGCATGGCAAAGAGAGAGGTGTTGAAGGCTAAGGATAAGGCGTATGAAGAGTTGTATAAAAGGTTGGACACTAAGGAGGGAGAAAAGGACCTGTACCAATTGGCTAGACAGAGGGACCAAGCTAGTAAAGATGTGCAGCAGTTAAGGGTGATAAAGGATAATGAGGGAAATGTACTCACAAGCAAGGAGAGTGTGTTGAGCAGATGGACAGAGTACTTTGAGGGATTGATGAATGAAAAGAATGAGAGAGAGAGAGAAGGTTGGATGATGTGCGGATAGTGAATCATGAAGTGCAGTGGATTAGCAAGGAGAAAGTAGGGCTAGCTATGAAGAGGATGAAGAATGGAAAGGCTGTTGGTCATGATGACATACCTGTGGAAGCATGGAGGTGTTTAGGTGAAATGGCAGTGGAGTTGTTAACTAGATTGTTTAATGAAATCTTGGAAAGTGAGAGGATGCCTGAGGAATGGAGAAAAAGTGTTTTGGTACCGATTGTTAAGAATAAGGGTGATGTGCAGAGCTGTAGTAACTACAGAGGGATTTAACTGATCAGTCACAGCATGAAGTTATGGGAAAGAGTGGTGGAAGCTAGGTTAAGAAGGGACGTGATGATTAGTGATCAGCAGTATGGTTTCATGACAGGAAAGAGCACTACAGATGCAATGTTTGATCTGAGAGTGTTGATGGAGAAGTACAGAGAAGGTCAAAAGGAGTTGCATTGTGTCTTTGTGGATTTAGAGAAAGCATATGACAAGGTGTCTAGAGAGGAGTTGTGGTATTGTATGAGGAAGTCGGGATTATCAGAGAAGTATGTAAGAGTGGTACAGGATATGTACGAGGGTAGTGTGACAGCGGTGAGGTCTGCGATGGGAGTGACGGATGCGTTTAAGGTGGAGGTGGGATTAGATCAAGGATCAGCTCTGAGCCCTTTTTTCATTTGCAATGGTGATGGACAGGTTGAAAGACGAGATCAGACAGGAGTCCCCGTAGACTATGATGTTTGCAGATGACATTGTGATCTGTAGTGAGAGTAGGGAACAGGTGGAGGAGACCCTGGAGAGGTGGACATATGCTCTAGAGAGAAGAGGAATGAAGGTCAGCAGGACTAAGACAGAATATATGTGTGTGTGAATCAGAGGGAGGATAGAGGAATGGTGAGGATGCAGAGAGTAGAGGTGGCGAAGGTTGAAGAGTTGAAGTACTTGGGATCAACAGTTTAGTGTAATGGTGAGTGTGGAAGAGAGATGAAGAAGAGAATGCAGGCAGGATGGAGTGGGTGGAGAAGAGTGTCAGGAGTGATATTTGACAAACGAGTACCAGTAAGAGTGAAAGGAAAGGTCTACAAGAGGGTAGTGAGACCAGCTTTGTTATATGGGTTGGAGACAGTGGCATTGACAAAAAGGCAGGAGTCAGAGCTTGACGTGGCAGAGTTGAAGATGTTAAGATTTGCACTGGGTGTGACAAGGATGGATAGGAGTAGGAATAAGTATAATAAAGGCTCAGCCCAGGTTGGAAGGTTCAGAGAAACAGCCAGAGAGGCAAGATTACGTTGGTTTGGACATGTGCTGAGGAGGGATGCAGAGTATATTGGGGAAAAGATGCTAAGGATGAAGCTGCCAGGTAACAGGAAAAGAGGAAGGCCTAAGATAAGGTTTATGGATGTGGTGAGAGAGGACATGCAGGTGGTTGGTGTGACAGAGCAAGATGCAGAGGACAGGAAGAAATGGAAACAGTTGGTCTGCTGTGACGACCCCTAACGGGAGCAGCTGAAAGAAGAAGAAGAAGAATTAGATCTTTACTCAGACCTATACACTTGTTAGAAATAATTCAACAGATTAAATGACTATTCTTTTATTTATCCTTGGTTGAGTGGATTAGTCCCACAAGTCCTCTTTTCAGGTGAGACTTGAGGAGGTATTTATAATACAGAGGGAAATTTGACCAGGGCATCGGAGAACTTCCACTACTCTTTATGTTAAGTGCAGTGAAATTTTTTATACCCACTTGAGCTACTACCAACTGAAGCAGATGGGACCTCAGTTTAATATTTCATTTGAAGGACAATAAATTGGGAGTTCAGATTCCCCTAATGCTTCACTAACTAGTCAGCAATTTAGTCACCCACAGTGGGAATAGAACCCACAGCTTTCTGGTCTTCCAAAGATAAGTGTGTTACCTTTGGATCCACTAACAATGATTAAAGTAAAATAAAGCCATAGGATGTAAAGGGAAATTTTTGAAATATATAAATCTTTTTTACAGAATGTTATTCAAGTGATAAAACCATTGATATTTATTTATTTATTGTCATTGTTGACTGGGGATGTCTGATTGGGTGTGACGCATTTTCGATGGAGGCCCCAGGAGAAAAAGTTCCATTACATAATGTTTGTAATTAACAGTTTCATTTTTAAGAGCAATATTGTGGCTATAGAATATTGTCACTTTTAAAGTAACAGCCCAATCCCATGTACAAAAATGGGGAAAAGGAGCTGTGGATGGACAGAGGGATTGTTTTCAGTACAATTCTACATAGTAAATAATCTTTACATTTTTGAGTTACAATAAAATAAAAGGTTGATAGAATTGGTTGTTTACAGATTGATAATTTACAGGTTCACGTAGTACATTTGATTTAGAAAGTAGCTATCTGTAACAGATTTGATATTAGTACCAAGTTCTTTACATTAAGATACAGCATTGATTGATAGATGATACTATTGATGTAAGCGAAAGATAAATATATGCTTGAGTACTGAGGATGAGAGTCAGTGAAAGGGATACAGAAGTTTTATAGAGAAAACGAGATGAAGGAGATGGTCAAAAAGTGTTTGAAAGAAAGAGTGTAGGTAATGTGAAGGAAACTGAATGGGATATAAGTTGTTGATTCAAGCATTCAGTTGTTGATTGGGGTAGACATAAGTATTAATGTTGTGTGAGGTTATAGAAAGAGATACAGAGATATTGCAGAGGTTACATTTGAGGTGTGAAATGAGATGAATACATGTCAGAGAGCTTGTAAAAGGGGGGGGGGGGGGTATCTCACCCAAAGAGGTGAAACAATTTGAGAAGACTAGAGAAGACTATGAGGTCATGGCAGAAATTGTTAGCCTGGAGGTGAGCATGAGCATGTTGAAGGTTGATTTGGGTATTGTTTGAGTTATGTTCTAAAGCAGGTTAGATCGATTATCATTTCTAATTTTAGGGAGGTAACATGCCAGTTTGTACACATAGTAGGAGTACAGTGAGTCTCCTGATGAATTACTAGATTCAGTAAAACTCCAGAGGAATTTTCCATGGGACAGGAGATGCTTTGCAGGAGAATGTGCAGGGTATTTGTAATGCTGAACATTTTTGATATAATGTATTAGCTTATATGTAATAAGTACCTGAGAGATTGTGAGGTAATTGTTTAGATTTAGATAGTTTAGTTGTTTAAACGTGTCACAGTAGTGGGTTCTATGTGCAGCATTGCCAGCAAATTTTGCAACTTTATTATAACAGGAGGCTAGTTTGGTCTTTAATGCTGTACTCATCTCAGTAAGGATAGGATAAGCATAGAGAAATGATTGTAGTATGAAGGTAAAGGCTAGACTTTTTCTTGCAGTGTCAGTTAAGTAGTGTTTGACCAAGTAGAGAGAATCTATTTTTTGGTGTTTTTTAAACACTTCAAAATATATGTAGATTGAATTTAAGGTTGTTGTTTATTTGAATACCTAGTAATTTATTATGGGTTACTAGTTCAATTTTAGTGTTTTTAGGAGCTGTGACTGTAAAATATTGAATTTGGTTGAGATATTGTTTTAGTGTGAAAAGCATTAACGTTGTTTTGTTAGAACTGAGAAGCAGTTTTGAAGTACTTAATGAAGTCTCAAAAAACAGAAGGAAGTGTGAGTGATTTCTTGGAGATCAGGTAATGTCAGGGCTGTGCATATTAAAATAAATTGTCTGCATATTGTACATATCACGGAAGCTCTCAATAATAATCTGCTCACGCAACAGAGACCTCCAAAGCAGAAATGCAAGCAACCTCCCACCACCAATACAACCTAAATGACACATAACCCACAGACTCAGTGTGCCACTCAACCACAGCCCATAAGGCAAAACAACGTACCCAACACACTAGTCATAGGTGACTCTGTAGTCAGGCACACTGATGTCCCACTCACCAGGCTAAACAAGGAGAAGGTCACTGTCAACTGCTTGTCAGATGCCAGGATCCACGACATAACGCACTCACTCAGGTCACTTTGCAACAAGTACAAATATGACTCTGTGATTGTCCATGTTGGTGTGAACGACCTGAGACGTATCTCCCTGAAATACATAAAAAGAGACATGGAAGAACTCTCTGATCTTGTAGCCCAGGCAAGTATGACCCAAGCACTGAGTAGCATCCTGCGATCGCACAGAATGATACTGCAGTACAATGACAAAATGATTGACTTCAACAATTAGCTAAGCTTCTGGTGTCATTCTAAGGAGATCCAGTATCTGTCTGCCTGGGACAACAGGGTTGACAGACCACAATGCTTTGCCAGAGATGGCCTGCACCTGTCACCCCTGTATTCCGGATACTGGCAAAGGCTCTTGTCACCCCTATAGTGCCTTTTTTTAGGCAAGGTTCAAATGACAAATTCACCAACATAACAAGAACAGGCAAGCAAAAACTGAGGGTAATGCTCAATGCTAGAATTCTAAATCTCAAAATGCACTCACTCGAGGCACTCCTTAAAATGGAGAACATCGATGTCTGTGCAGTGACTGAGACCTGGTTCAAGGCACCAGAGAGCACCCCTGCATTACCAGGTTATAACCCATACCACACTTTTCGGCCATCTAACCTGGACCGGAACACCAAAGGTGGAGGTGTGTCCATATTCATTAAGGATATCCACACCTCTAGGCTAGTTGCTCAGCATAATGCAGCCAAGGTTATCCAAGTGCAACTACTGGGCAAAACTGCAATCCAAATTGTAGCTTGCTACAGATCCCCCACCATGCCCCAGAATTCCCAATCCTCTTTTCATGATGTACTGGAAAATATTAGGGTTGAAGCAAACACACTAATATTGGGCAATTTCAACTACCCCACCATTAACTGGGAAAACTACTCATGTACCAACTCCTTCACTCAGCGCTTTCTGGAATTCATAAATTCTAATGCCCTGGATCAGCTTATCCACACCCCCACCAGGGGCAACAATATCCTAGACCAAGTCATTACCAACATGAGTGACCGGTGTTTCACACCTGAAGTTAACTCCTCATGGTTCAGATCCGACCATAAGCTAATCATCCTAAATATCCACATCCCACCCCCACCCCCAATTAAGGAAACCATGGTAAAAAAATTTTCCAAAGCCAACTTCATGCTTCTTAAGATAGAAGTGGTGAACTTCATGACATCCATGCAGATGGACAATACAGTTACGACTGCTGAATCCTACACAAATGCCCTCTATAAGCACTTACACGAGTACATGGATCGTGCTATTCCAAACAGAACCAAAATGCTATCTTCCAAAAAAAAGGAAGCCAATCTGGTGGTCCACTGCCATAAACAAACTCTACAACAGAAGGAAGAAATTGTTGCAAAAGAGTGTAAAATCCCATGAGTGGAGAAGCTCCCTGATCAGCCTCAGCAAGACGCTGAGATCCCTTATAAGATCCTCCAAAGCTAGCTATGAAAACAAGATTGCCACTGATTCTAAGGACAACCACAAAGCATTCTATAGCTATGTCAAAAATCTCAATGGCAACACCCAGCTCTGCTCTAAGTAACAACACAATGGCACAAAAATTACAGACCAACTGATATTGACAACATCCTGGCAGATAGGTTCAGTGCTAACTTTACCCCCCTCTCTCCCCCTAAAGGGCCCATATCTATACAGGAAGAATGCAGAGTCCCTGTAATCACAACTTCACAGGTAAAAGCAGCACTCTCTAAAGCCAAAAACACAGCATCCATGAGACCGGACAACATCCCAGGCTGCGTTTTACACGAACTTCAGAACAAATTGGCTCCCCACCTAAGCACCATGTTCAGTCATAGCCTCATGTCAGGCTTTGTGCTAACTGAATGGCACAGAGCAACAGTTATCCCACTCCACAAAGGGGGAGCCACCACTGATCTTGGGAACTATCGCCCTATTAGCCTGATGAGCCTCGTCTGCAATGCCATGGAACGTATCATTATGGAATTCATAAACAAAGACATTGGTAACTCCAAACTCTGGACCCCACCCAGTTCGGGTTTGTGAAAGGCAGATCTTGCCTTCTGAACCTGGTTGACTTCTTTGAGGCAGTCACCAAAGCCGTAGACAAGAATAAGGTGGTTCACACAGCCTATCTTGACCTCACCAAGGCTTTTGACACCACCCCCCCCATTCTGAAATTACAGCTAAACTCAGTAAACTAGGCATAAATCCCTATGTCACAAGATGGGTTGCTAACGGGCTCACTGATAGAACCCACACTGCAAAAGTTTCAGACTCCAAATCTGACTTCAAACCAGTGTCAAGTGGAGTACCACAGGGTTCAGTCCTGGGACCTCTCCTGTTTGGTATCTACATCTCTAAAGTACAGGCTAACACAGAAGGCCTCTGGCTAACGAAGTTCACATATGACTGCAAACTAAGAGCTATAGTCAAGTCTCCAAAAAAGGCCTAAGTAAGCCTAGCCAACAAGGTTCCCTGGCTTACCCCACTCAAGAAAGTTATTTTCCTGTGCTCCTGTTAAGCAGAGCCACAGAAGTGATCCCCGGGGTGAATTTCCTATTTCCCATCTACTCATCAAGATTTTTCTTGAAGAGTGCTAATGAGGAACTTTGCTTGACATGGATGGATAGCTTGTTCCAGACTATGGAAAGTTTCTGGGACAGGAATCTATCCCTCCAGCACGTCCTGTTCATTGTGGTGACAAGGTTTAGATCCCTAGAGCATGTAGCTTGGAGGGATTGGGATTTCCTTAGGTGTAGCATGTCCAACAGCTCTGGGTTTGACATAGCTTTACATGTTAGGCAGACATCACCTCAGAGTAGGCGATATGCTACGGAGTAAAGCTGGAGTTTTTTGAGACGGTCAGTGTAGGGTATCTGTTTGAGGACAGTAATCCTCTTTGTGAGGTACTTCTGTGGCCTTTCCAGCTGCTGCAGATGTCTTGTGAGGTACATTCTAAAAGGGGTGTTGTACTCAATAATGGGTCTAATGAGTGTCGAGTAGAGGGGAACAATGACCTCTTTTTTCCTGGATGAGAACCCTTTTGTGATGAGGTGTGGCATGTAGAAGGATTTCCTGTTCCTACTGTGACAATGTGATTATCAAAGGTGAGACTACTGTCCACCTGGATCCCAAGGTCTCTTATCACACATTCAGTGTTGAGTAGACTGCCACCTATCTGGTAGTTCATGGGTACAGAGTTTTTACCAAAGGGGATAACAATGCACTGTTTGGCATTGAGCTTGAGGCCATGGCTCTGACACCAGGCATCTGTCTCAGTGAGGTCCTTCTGTGGGATGTCCACATCATTTGGGGATTTGACTATGGCTCCTAGTTTGCAGTCATCTGTGAACTTCATTAGCCAAAGGCCTTCTGTGTTAGACTGTACTTCAGAGAAGTCGATACCAAACAGGAGAGGTCCCAGGATTGAACCCTGTGGTACTCCAGTTGTCACTGGTTAGAAGTCAGATTTGGAGTCTGCAACCTTTACAGCGTGGGTTCTGTCAGTGAGGCAGTTGGCAATGCATCTTGTGACAGAAAGATTTATACCTAGTTCAGTGAGTTTAGCTATAATTCCAGAATAGGGGATGGTGTCAAAAGCCTTGGCGAGGTCAAGATAGGCTGTGTGAACCACCTTACCCTGGTCTACGGCTTTGGTGACTGCCTCAAAGAAGTCGATCAGGTTCAGAAGGCATGATCTGCCTTTCACAAACCCAAATTGGCTGGGGTCCAGAGATTGGAGGTTAGCAATGTCTTTGTTGATGAGTTCCATGATGATATGTTCTATGGCCTTACAGACCAGACTCATCAGACTAATAGGTCAATAGTTCCCAGCATCAGTGGTGGCTCCCCCTTTGTGGACTGGGATAACTGTTGCTGTGCCCCATTCAGTGGGCATGAAGCCTGCCGTGAGGCTATGATTGAACATGGTGGTTAGGTGGGGAGCCAGTTCATTCTGAAATTCATTTAAAATGCAGCCCGGGATGTTGCCCGGTTCCATGGATGCTGTGTTTTTGGCTTTAGAGAGTGCAGCTTTTACCTGCATAGTTGTGATTACAGGGACTCTGCAGCCTTCCTGTATAGATATGCACCCTTTAAGGGGGTAAGAGGGAGGTAAAATTAGCACTGAACCTTTCTGCCAGGATGTTGGCAATATCAGTTGGTTCTGTAATTTTCATGCTGTTGTGCTGTAACTCAGAGCAGATGTGGGTGTTGCCATTGAGATTATTGACATAACTATAGAATGATTTGTGGTTGTTCCTAGAATCAGTGGCAATGTTGTTTTTGTACCTAGCTTTGGAGGATCTTATAAAGGATCTCAGCTTCTTACTGAGGCTGACCGGGGAGCTCCTCCACTTGCAACAGTTTCTTCCTTCTGTTGTAGAGTTTGTTTATGGCAGGGGAACCACCAGATTGGCTTACTTTTTTGGAGGATAGTGTCTTGTTTCTGTTTGGGATAGCATGATCCATGCACTCATATAAATGCTTATAGAGTGCATTTGTGTAGAATTCAGCAGTTGTAACTGTATTGCCCGTTTGCATGGGTGTCATGAAGTTCTCCTCTTCTGTCTTAAGAAGCATGAAGTTGGCTTTGGAGAAATATTTTACCTTGGTTTCCTTAATGGGGGGTGGGGGTGTGATGTGGATATCTAAGGTGATTAGCTTGTGGTCGGATCTGACCAAAGAAGAGCTGACTTGGTATGGAACACCAGTCACTCATGTTGGTAATGACTAGTTCTAGGATATTGTTGCCCCTGGTGGAGGTGTGGATAAGTTGATCCAAAGCATTGGAATTTATGAATTCCAGAAAGCGTTGAGCGAAGGAGTTGGTACTTGAGTAGTTTTCCCAGTTAATGGTGGAGTAGTTGAAATCACCCATTATTAGGGTGTTTGGTTCAACCCCAATATTTTCCAGTATATCAGCAAAAGAGGAGTGGGAATCCTGAGGCATGCTGGAGGATCTGTAGCAAGCTACAATTTGGATTGCAGTTTTGCCCAGAGTTAGTTGGACTTGGATAACCTCGGATGCATTACTCTTAGCAACTAGCCTGGAGGTGTGGATATCCTTAACGAATATGGACACACCTCTGCCTTTGGTTTTCCAGTCCAGGTTAGATGGCTGAAAAGTGTGGTATGAGTTATAGCATGGTAATGCAGGAGTGCTCTCTGTAGCCTTGAACCAGGTCTCAGTCACTGCACAGATATTGATATTCTCCATTTTAAGGAGTGCCTCGAGGGAGTCCATTTTTAGATTTACACCTCTAGCATTGAGTAACATTACCCTCAGTTTTTGCTTGCCTGTTCCTGTTACAGTGGTGAATTTGTCATTTGAACCTTGCCTAAAAAAGGCACTATAAGGGCGGCAAGAGCCTTACGCAGTATCCAGAATCCCAGGGGTGACAGGTGCAGGCCATCTCTGCCAAAGCATCGTGGTCTGCCCACCATGTCATCCCAGCAGACAGATACTGGATCCCCTAAGAATGACACCAGAATCTTAGCCAATTGTTGAAGTCAATCATTTTGTCCTTGTACTGCAGTATCATTCTGGGTGATGGCAGGATGCTACTCAGGGCTAGGGTCATACCTGCCTGGGCTACAAGATCGGAGAGCTCTTCCATGTCTCTTTTCATGTAGTTCAGGTAGGTACATTTCAGGTCATTCACACCAACATGGACAATTACAGAGTCATATTTGTACTTGTTGTGGAGTGACCTGAGTGCGTGGGTTATATAGCAGATCCTGGCACCCAACAGGCAGCTGGCAGTAACCTTCTCCTTATTTAGCCTGGTGAGTGAGACATCAGTGTGCCTGACTATAGAGTCACCTATGACTAGTGTGTTGGGTATCTTGTTTTACCTTATGGGCTATGTTTGAATGGCACACTGAGTCTGTAGGCTATGTGTCATTGGGTTATGTTGGGGGGGTGGAGGTTGCTTACGTTTCTGCTTTGGAGGTCTCGGTTGCTTGAGCAGATTATTATTGAGAGCCTCCGTGAATGTTTTTATGCTTCTTTGTGTGGATTTTGGTGGTGTAGATTTAGTGGGACTATATGATGAGTGTGGTGTGTTGCAAGTGTTTACCTTCTCCTCTTGACTGTCAAGTTCAGTCTTGGTTGGAGAGAGCTTTACCTCCAGTTTGCCTAAATAAGTGCATCTATCACAGGTTGTAGTGTTGGGTGGTAGGAGGAGAGGGTTGTCTGTGTACATGAGGCAATTGTTACATTGTCCTAAGATGCCCAGATTCATCAGATAGAACCGAGAGAACACTGGGAGCTGACCCTTGGATGTGCCTGAATAAAAAAAATATTTTCCTCTAGACATGTGAGGAAAGTGAGTATAAGAGTTGTTTTGCTCTAAGCAAGTGAGAAAAGTAAGTACCAAAACTGTTTTCCTCTAGGTAATGAGGAAGGTTGAGTGCTGTAGTAATTTGTAACTTATTTAGAGCTTACAACAAGTTCTGAACAAGTCCTGAGCATGAATAAGCAAATTCAAGTGCTAAAACTAAGAATCTGGATATAGCAAATCTGTATCTGTACTAGACTAGTTACAGGAAAGGCAGGAAACAAGAGTAATTTTTTTTGTTACGGTTAAGCAAAACACAGGGAGATTCTAGCAAAGTTTTTTTTTTTTTGTAAAGGAAAGGGACAGAGGAGAAGCAGAAGATAATTCAAGGTTATGAAACCAAGTGGGTTGGCCTTCACAAATGTTCTCTTTGTATTAGGTAGAATGAGCTAAACACACTAGACTGGGAAGAGTGTCCCAGATCAAATTTACAGTAGGGGTGGGCAACTGCAAAGCCACCAAGTATAACAGCAAGACACCAATAGGGTGGAAGGGTGGGAAAAATACTACAGCTACAAGTCTACACTCTTTTAGACAGTAAACACTACAGAAATGTTTATCACAGCAGAAGAACAGCAGTGAGCCACAAAATTAAAGTTTTTAAACAGATAACGGAGCAAGGAGACTCTACAGAATGCTTTTAACTGCAAACAAATCAGTTATGATATACTCCTTGGTAGGAAATCAGAACAAACAAACAGGTGCTTAACAAGTAGAGAAAATTTCCCATTAATACCTTTCACACAGTGAAACTAGCTAAAAAGCTTTACAGACAGTGTGACAGTAAAAACCTTATTGTCAGGCCCTGTAAGGCAGACAATTTTAGTTAAACCGCGCAGATTAGTTAATAGCAATAAAATACAGTAAAAAGTATGCAGTAGGCAATACAAAGTGCTATATATAAATTGCTAATTCCTAACCTATTCTTCTCAAATAGATGTGTATTGTTGTTTAATATTAATAATGTATTTTATTAATTTTATTCAATAAATTAAAACTAATTATGCTATTTTTAGCAAAAAGAGATTGCACATGATTCATAATTAAAAGGCAAACACAAGATAATATGAAAAGCATTTAACATTATTGAATTTTGCTGATGATAAAGAATAGTTCTCAGAAGTTTAAATATAAGTTATCTGCCTTTATTTAAAATATTAGTAAAATATGGTTTCCAAGAATCATTCATTAAATTATTAAGTTTATTATACAATAATTCCAATGTCCATGCTAAAATGGCAATAAATGCAATGAAAGAGACAAAGCAAGGCCATTCACACTCAACTCTATTATTTACTTTAGTAATTGAGCCAATAATGAAATCAGTAAGACAAAATTAATTGATGAAAGGTTTTAGGATTAGTAAAAAATATTACTCAAAATATTAGAATTTGCAGGCAGTGTAATATTAACTTTAAATAACCTTGAATTTTCAATATTTCTTATAGACCTCTCTTTAATAGAAGTTTGAAACAAAAATAGCTGATCTTAAATGTAATGAAAATAAATTATCCTTTAGTCAAACCATGAAATCCACATTTAGAGGGAAAAAATTCAAAAGTGTATCTGGAATTGTAAGAATTGAAATTACTTGGGAGTAATAGTGTTTGAAATTTAAAACATTATCACACAGTATTATTAGATGTTTCAAATTAACAACACCTAAATTGAATAATTTGCTCTTTACTTTTCAGGAGAGATTAAACCTAATTAAAATGATACTTTTACTTAGGTGTTGTATATATGTCTTTGACTCAATAAAAGTAGATTAAAGAAATGAATAAAATATTAATATGTTTCTTTGTTACCTACACAGGCCTATAATATCAGTAAAGCATCACCTGAGGATATGGAAGGAAGATGAGATAAAAAGTGTTCATTCATATATATTACAATAGAGTGTTTACTATTTTTATGTTACAATTACTATTAAAAAATGCATCATACACAGTGAAATATAAAGAGATATATAGATGTGTGTGTAGATAAGAAATGTAAAACACTGAATCAGTCTTTAGAGTTTAATAATATTTTATAACTAATAATTACTTAAATTATTTTTCTATATATCTGTATCTATATATGTCATTTTAATATTGAAATGTTTTAAGAATTTTGCAAAGAAATTTCATAGCCACATTCTCTCCCATTTCTTTTAAGGCAGGACTTAAAAAAACAATAATTATAAAAAATTAAAACATAAGAAGATGACAGAATATATATTCTGGTTTAATCGCTTACAAGGAAATAATATATTTTCCACTGTTAATATTACTCAGAAATATAGATATGATGGGGTAAAATGTTTATCTGTACAATGCAGGTTATTACAGGGACCACTTTAGTAAGCTATCCCAAGCTACTAAAATATACAAAGTCAGCATTAGCAAATAAGAAACTTTTAAATCTGTCCACTGCAGATAATTCATCAGCTGTAAGTATCTCAGTAAAACTCTAGGAACTTTCCTATACAAAAACAAAATTACATTGTTGTATCGTTTGCATTTAAAAGATGACCAAATAACAGTAACATATTAGAAGTGTGACGTTAAGCAACAATGTTTCCTGTTCACAAACTTTGAATAACTTCAGATAATGTTGATTACCAGCCAGTAGATGTGATGTACACTCAGGGAATTATTGAAAGAGTGATCCTGGATCTGCTGCAGAGAGAATTGGGAGACCTCTTACTCCTAGATCATGATTATAAAGATTTTCTGGGGGGCTGACCTTGCATTTTAAGTTAGGAATGATTCATTGCTAGCATACAGGAAGGTCTGACATTTGACACAGTACATTTACGTAGCTCTATGGAACATTTTGATAAAATCATGTGTGCACATATACTAGATAAGCAAATAATCAAAAAGTGGTTGCATAATATGAACAGAGGGAGTTACAGATGATGGAATACTTAGAATCAATGTGAGCTATCAGAACTATCCAAAATGTTTGAAGTTTGATACTTTACTACATGGTGTTTTTTAATAGAGAAAGTGGTTAACCATTAAGGGAGACAAAAAATGAAACTGACCATAATTTTTCACCTACCATAGATAACACAGAAACTAACAACTGTGATTCCAAAACATTAAAACAGACTAAAAAACTGAAAAAATGTTACTGAAACACACTAACACTTGACAAAACAATAAATGTAATGGAGGTTAAGCACTTTCATTCTTAACATTTCAAAGAACTTTATCAGAACATTCTAAAAGAAATTGTGACTTCTTTTTTTATAACATTACAACCTGTCATGTGATGACTAATGGTCAATGAGAAGTAGCAGAATTTAACTCTTCTAAAGCTAATGTTAAAAAAGCATGCATACAGAGCACATTTGAAACAAAAATCACAATTTCCAGTAGAAGCTTATAAACCAATTTTATACACAATATATACATTGAAAATCTATTAAGAACCCATTAAATTGTTTTAAGTTACATAGATTATCTTAATTTAAATGATTTTAATCTTGAAACACAATTTGATGAAATCTAGTGATTTAACCCTTGAGCTCAGTAGCATTCAATACAATCTGCCAATGAAGCTCTCTGGTCTCTAATCTGTCTTTCCAACTTCCTCCTCTTTATGATTTGGGTACCTTTCCTAGAACTAAAAACAAACATTGTTTAAAAGTTTCGCAAGCCTTAGAATGTTTGCATAAGACATTACTTTCATTCTTATTCCTAATTATGTATAAATGCTCAAAAATTCCTTTCCACAGTGCCTTCTCAATCTTTCCTATGTAAAGCGAAGAGCAAGTCATGCAGATATACCACCCCACAGGTACCACAACTGTAATTCCCTTTGCATGAAATAACCCTGAGGTAACCTTCCACTGTTGTGTTATTAGCATTTAATATGAACCTGCATTGCTTGCACATATCACATTTTTTCATACCAACATTGTCACTCTTTATTGTATAATTATTACTCTCCAACAAGTCATTCAAGTTTGACTCCTCTTGAAAACAAAATCTGGTGTCTAATCAAGAGTTCCGGTAAGACCAATTGCCCCAAATGCAATGTTCCAATTTCTCGTCATAACCAATGTTATAACACTACTATCTGAACTATAAAACTCTTAATTGCGGAGTATTTTCATCAGTAAGTCTACATTTGTCTGTAACTCCTTTTTTCCCACATTTGAGAATGGGAAAAACACTACTATTCCTTTTTCCAGTAATTTTCTTACCTGTATCATTAAATAGGGTAATCTCTGTCAATGAACATATTCTTTAATATGTGTAGCTCCTTAACAAAGGTCTCATCATCTAGTATTAGGTGGGACAACCTGATCATTTGTTCCCTTACAAGGTTCCTTTTTTGTGAAAAAGGATGATTACTTGAAAAGTGTAAGAACTTGCAGGAGAATGTTTCCTTTCTATAGATATGTTAGATTCATATTTGCTATCACAAAAACTTTCACTGATCATAACATCAAGGTAATCAGAACTTGTATCATCTCTAAATTTAAGAAATTGCACAAGATTAGTAATGCATTCAAAGAACTCACTGGACTCACTGAAAACCTCCCTAAACTAGACTACATTATAAATATATTATCCAAAAATCCCAGCTATAACCTTATAAAAGACCAATATTTCTTCTGCTATGAATGTACTTATTTTCCCCATTCCATATCCTATATTAACAAAAGTGTGTGTTACAGAAGCCCTCATAGCCGCCCCCTTAATGTGGTGAAAGTATTCGCCTTTGAAATAAACATAATTACTTCTTAAAATGATCTCCATATGTTTTTCACTTATTAAAATATTTTGATATGTAAACTTGTTATAGCCTATAAGGACCATGTGTACCCTTTGTAGTCCCACAGCACATAGTATGACCAAGAATACATCTCTAACATCAGTGGTCACAACTAATATTCCACTGTCAAACTTTGTGTTGGTGATCTTCTGTTAAAAGTCTAATGAATCGTTGAGAATATGTGACACTACTGATACCAATTGTTTTAACTTTAGTACCAACTATATCAGTAAAGGTTCAGTTTTTGAAGCAGCAGAAGAAACTATAGGAAAAAGGAATGGGTTGCACACATTTTTATGTATTTTTAGCGTATTGAATATGTTTGGTATAACTGGACTTTTACCAGTTAAAAAAAATAACTAATTCTTAGTCTAACTTAAAATCATGTTTTTAACTCACTCATAAATCAGTCTGTGAATATGATATATTTATTTCATTTTAAAAAATAATAGAATAATAAGTACCATTACCCAAGTATTATAACATCCTCACAGCCCCTCTCCCCTTATTAAGTTTTATAACTGGTATAGTTTTGTCTTTAATAAGAGAATTCAGTAGGGCTTGTTTACTTATAGTGAAGTAGTAATAAGGTTTGAATGCCCTTATTTTGATAATACACCTGAAGTCATATTCATACATTTTTTTTCAAAAATGTTCATTACTGTTAGAGTTGGAGGATTAGATGTACTTTGCCTTTTTAACCCTTGTTGTTGACCAATCACTTTTTATCCTGAAAAATTAGAAATAAACTTCATTTTCTAACTTCAGTTCAACAAGCAAATCAATTAAGTTTACTTTCCTGGCCTGCATAAAGGTAAACCCTTTTTGGAATATAGAAGCAACAATATTGTTAATGCCTCTCTGGCTTAAATTATACAGCATCAGCCCATTAATATTCATCACAATGCCTAATGTGTTTGCAGGAACTACCATTTTGTGCCATGGTCATAACCTCATCTCCAATATGGAGGGCAATTCCTTTTGCATATGAACTTATCATTTGCTTTGTCTGCTGTGGACATTCTGAACCTGATTCTGGTCATTGCTGAACACCATATATTGTATCATCACTGCAAGTTGTTTTTGTGGCACCCAAATGCACTAAGCTGCTGTGACACTTGAGTCAAGTTGGTAGCCACTGATTTGGGTATCCATTAGTTATTGCTATGCATTTTACTGGCTTTTCTACTCTTCAATTGCTACTAAAGTACAAATATAATCCATATATATTTGTGACTCCTGTGCTTTTAATCAGTATGCTTCTTTTTACTCTGGTATCTAGACCTTCTCTTGTGATTATACTTCATTAGTATTCCCTATTTTCACCATTCACTACACACACACGCACGCACGCACACACACACACACAGAGACTATATTCTAAAATTGGTAACTGTACTCAGCATCTTGTCAGTTCTGATGCACATATCATAAAATCATACCCACCATGTCCTAAGAAAAAACAAATAAGCCTTCTAAAACATAGGTACTTAAAAATCTCTGCCAGAATAACAAAGGCCTCCTAGATGAAGAGTTGATGAGAAAGCACACAGTGCCACACTGGTAGGCAAATAACATACATGGACACCAAAGTGGTCAATCTACTGGCAAACCAAAACCCTTTGCGGAGGCTCTCAATAAAATTCTAACCAAACAGCAGTCACCTCCATGGCAGAAACCCACTCGACCACCACAACATAACATTAATCATGAGACACATAACTCTCCTAAACAGTGTGCCACTCAACCAAAGCCCCTGAGGCAAAACAGCATGCCCAACACACTAGTCATAGGTGACTTGATAGTGAGGCACACTAATGTCCCACTCACCAGGTTGAATAAGGAGAAAGTAACAGTCAGCTGCCTATCAGGCACACACACTCAGGTCCCTCAACAACAGGTACAAATATGACTCTGTCATTGTACATGTGGGTGTGAATGACCTGAGACTTACCTCCCTGGACTACATGAAAAGAGACATGAAGGAGCTCTTGTATTATGTAGCCCAGGCAGGTATGACCCTAGCCCTGAGCAGCATCCTATCATCACCCAGAATGATACCACAGTACAAGCAGAAAATTATTGATTTCAACAATGGCTAAGTTTCTGATGTCATTCTAAGGGGATCCAGTATCTGTCTGCCTGGGATGACATGACTGACAGACCTTGATGCTTTGCCAGAGATGGTCTGCATCTGTCACCCCTGGGGTTCCAGATACTGGCCAAGGGTCTTGCCACCCCCATAGTACCTTTTTTAGGCAGTGTTCCAAAGATCAAATTACCACCATAACAGCTACAAACAAAAGCAATTTGAGGGTCATGCTGCTCAATGCTAGAAGTCTAAATTTCAAAATGCACTCACTCGAACGACTCTTTATAATGGAGAACATCGACATTTGTGCTGAAACAGAGACCTGGTTCAAGACAGCAGAAAGCACCCCTGCACTACCAGGCTACAACTCATTCCTCACCTTTTGGCCCCAGAACTTGGACAGAAGCTCCAAAGGCGGTGTTGTCTGCATATTCATAAAGGATGTGCACACCTCCGGACTGGTAGCCCAGCATAATGCATCTGAGATACTTCAGGTGCAGCTGACATTGGGTAAGACAATGATTCAGGTCGTAGCCTGCTATAAGTCCCCAGTCATGTCCCAAGATTCACACTCCACATTCCTAAGCACCCTGGAGAATATTAGGGTCCAACCTAACACACTCATACTGGGTGACTTCAACGACTCCTCCATTAACTGGGAAAACTACTCATGTACCAATACACTTGCCCAACACTTTGTAAAATTCATTAATTCCAATGTCCTGGACCATCTCGTTCTTACCCCCACTAGAGGTAGCAACATCCTTGACCTGGTCATTACTAACATGGGCAACAGTTGCTCCACACCAATAGTCAACTCCTCCCTGGTTAGATCCGATCACAAGCTAATCACCTTGGAAATCCACATCCCTCCCATCCCCCCAGCAAAGGTAACCACCATGAAAAACTTCTCCAAAGCTAACTTTGGGCTCATAAAAACAGAGGTGGCTAACTTAACAGCACCCATGCAAATGGAGAATAGTTGCATGACCGCCATATCATAAACCAATGCACATACACAAATGCATGGATCTCGCCATACCCAATAGAACTATGACGCTCTCCTCAAAAAAAAAGGAAGACAATCTGGTGGTCCCCTGCCATAAACAAGCTCTACAACAAAAGGAGGAAACTGATGCAGAATAAGGTGAAGTCCCAAGACTGGAAAGACTCCCTTATCAGCCTCAGCAAAAGGTTGAGATCCCTCATCAAATCCTGTAAAGCTAGCTATGAAAACAAAATTGCAGCAGATAGTAAAGACAACCACAAGGCCTTCTATAGTTATGTAAAGAATCTCCATGGCAATACCCAGATATGTTTTGAGCTACTGCACAATAATAACTCCTATACCGAGCCAACAGATATTGCAAATATACTGGGGAACAGATTCTGTGCTAACTTTACCACCCCAACCAAAGGACCAATCACAATACCAGTAGACTGCCAGGCACCCAGTATTACTGTTTCACAGGTTAAAACAGCACAGTCCAAGGCCAAGACTACAGCTTCAATGGGACCTGACAGAATCCCTGGCTGTGTTCTACATGACCTACAGAGTGAACTGGCACCTCACTTGTGTGCCCTGTTCAATCACAGCCTCACCTCAGGCTTTGTCCCTACTGAATGGTGCACTGCTACAGTAATCCCTCTCCACAAATGAGGAGCATCTACAGACCCCGGGAACTATCACCCCATTAGCCAGACGTGTCTGATATGTACAGCTATGGAATGCATCATCATGGACCTAATAAACAAGGATATAGGGAATCTCCAAACTCTGGATTCTACACAGTTTGGTTTTGTGAAGAGTAGATCATGCCTGCTCAACTTGGTTGACTTCTTTGAGTTGGTCACCAGAGCTGTGGAAATGTAAGGTGGTTCATACAGCCTACCTTGATCTGGCCAAGGCCTTTCATACCATTCCCCACTCAGGAGTCATAGAAAAACTTACTAAGCTAGGCATCAATCCCTATATCACTAGGTGGGTTGCAAACTGGCTCACAGGTAGAACCCACAGTGTGAAAGTAGCTGACTCTAAGTCAGACTGCTGACCAGTCATGAGTGGAGTCCCACAGGGTTTGGTCCTGGGTCCTCTCCTGTTTGGTATCTACTTCTCTGAAGTCCAGGCCAACACGAAGGGACACTGGCTGACAAAGTTCGCAGATGATTGCAAGTTGGGAGCTATTATTAACTCCCCAAGTGATGCTGACATCCTACAGAAAGGTCTCAGTGAGACCAATGACTGGTGTCAGAAACATGACCTTAAGCTAAATGGCAAAATATGTGTCTTCATCCCCTTTGGGAAAAACTCGGTTCCCTTGAATTACCACATTGATGGTAATCCACTGAATACAGAAGGCATTATAAGAGATCTGGGAACACACGTTGACAGCAACCTCTCTTTTGACCACCACGTTTTCACTGTGGTCAGAAAGTCCTTCTATGTGGCACATCTCATTACTAAGGGTTTTGCATCCAGAAAAAAAGAGGTCATTGTCTCCCTCTACTCTTCCCTCATTAGGCCAGTCATCAAGTAGAATGCCCCATTTGGCATGTACCTCACTAGACACCTGCAACAACTGGAGAGGCCACAAAAGTACCTCACAAAGAGGATCCTAGGCCTTAAGCACTTGTCCAATGTGGACAGACTAAAAAACTCCAACTATTCTCTGTCTCATATTGCCTACTTAGAGGCGATCTCTGCTTGACTTACAAAGCCATGTCTGACCCAGCTCTGTTAGAAATGCTACATCTAAAGAAATCACAATCACTCCCCACCACACTGTCCAGAGACCTCAACTTCACTACCACAATCAACAGAACATGCTGGAGGGACAGGTTCATAACCCAGAGACTGCCCATGCTATGGAATAGACTTCCCATACATGTCAAGCAGAGCACCTCATTGACCCTCTTCAAGAGAAATCTTGATGAGTGGATGGGAAATAGAAAGTTCACCCAGGGGATCACTCCAGTGGGTCTACTCGACAGAGACACTAGGAACTAAGGTTGGGTGGCATGATGCCAGGGTAATCCGATGGGCTAGGCTTGTAAAGGCTCCAGGACCATTAGCCTAGTACACACCTATGAGCCTATGAACCTAAGTCTGAGCCAGAACATCTGGTAATGTCAGAGTCATACGTCACACCACAGTCAGATACACAGAAGCACAACACACTAGGCTGAGCAAAAAACAGGGTGACAGCCTCTCATTTGCCAGGATACACACTATCATGAGGGCCCTCAAGTCCCTTCCCCTTAGGTACATATATGACCAGGTTATTTTGCACAAGGGAGGGAATGACTTGAGACACACCATCTTGGATCATATGAAAGGGGGGAATGATGGAGGTCTCTATATATACATCTAGGACTGGTGTGAAACTAGTACTTAGCAGTATCATACCATCATCAACAATGATACCACAATACAATCAAAAGACATTTCACTTTCAGTATTGGCTTAGCTATTTCGGTCAATCTAATGACATCACATGTATATATATATATATATATATATATATATATATATATATATATATATATATATATATATATATATATATCTAAAACCCTAGCTGCTTCTCTTCATGGATTCTATATATTTTTCTTCCCCCACAGTGCCTTTTAGGCAAGGTCAGACTCTTCAAATGACATACATAACCAAATAAAATCTAGACAAATAAAGGTAGCACTGCTCAGTGCTAGGATCCTAAACACAATTTTGCATTCATTTCAGATATTCCTAACTTTTGGAAAAATAGATATCTACATAGTTAAAGAAACATAGTTTCATAACAGCGATAGCACCCTGAAAGTGTAGGATTTCAGTGCTTACCACACTTTCTGACCCAAAATTGAAAACGATAATGTTACTGGAGAGGGCATTTCCATAATTTCCAAGAAGGCAGTTCACCTCCAGAATCTTACAGCAATACACTTGCCTTAAAATGCTCCATATACTTCTAATGGTAAATAAAACACTGTATCACATCATAGCAAACTACTGTACTGTTTCCTTGTCACCGGCATCTCATGAGGCATGCCTATGCAACCTGACATCCATCCATATTAAACCTAACCATATTATCTTGAAAGACTGCAACTATCATTTCATTAGCTGTGTGACCTATACTGCTACAAATAAGGATTTCTAGCCCCAGCCAGGGCTTCAAAAATATTGGACCTGGTTCTCACCCATATATCACCCATCCATCATGCTCAACACCAGTGGTTAACACATCATTGGTCAAATCTGTCCACCATTCAGTAACACCCACTATGAGGCTGAAATCTTATTTACCACAAAACCCTTCTGTCCTTAAAGACTATTCTAAGGCAAACCGGTTCTAGCTAACTGATGCCATGATGAAATTTAACCAAATTTCCTCACCTTGTTTACCCCATCTTGCACATTGCCACATTTCTGGATAATATCTATGCCCACCTCAAAGCATACATTAAGGCATCAGTCTCCATAAGACACAAATACAATGCAAATACAACAATAATCCCATATGGTTGAACCCCAGTATAAACAAATTGTACAATAAGAGGAAGAAACTCATAGCCAATAAGAGCAAAATCATTATTCAACCATCTGGAGGAGAACTCAGAAAGATCAACAAAGAACTCTGAATCAAAGTCAAATCCTCCAAAGGCAAGTATGAGTTGAAATCTGCCACCTTTGCTCAGGACAACCACAAAGTGTTATTCAGCAATACTCACCCCTGAGGGCATAGCGAACATATTAGTAGACATATTCAGCTCACACTTTAGTCTCCCATCTCTCCTAACTTTCCTCATCATATTAGCATATCCACACCATTCCCTCTGATCACTTCTGGGCAAGTCTTGAGTGTTCTAAGTCTATGGCAAAAACATGAGCTGCATGGCTCCTGACAATGTATCAGGATGCCTTCTTGTTGTTAGCACTAGATACTATCTTGTTTACCATTACTACGCCTATTCAATCACAGCTTCTCCATGAGATTCATACCACAAGTGTGGAAAACAGCTGTAGTCATTGAACTCCACAACTGGGGACCCACTACTGATCCTGGAAATTAAAGACCTATAAGCCTTATCAACCTTACCTGTAAAGTGATTGAATACATAAACATGGAACTTATTACAAAGGACATAAGCACTATGGAAGTTCTGACCCCATGTTAGTTTGGATTTGGTAAGATAGATCCTGCCCCATGAACCTGGTAGACTTCTTTGAACAAGTCATTTATGTATTGGACACAGGCAAATAGGTTCAAACTAACTACTTGAACCTGGCCATGACCTTTGATACCATCCAACATTCTGGTATTATTGACAAGCTAGGCAGCCTAAATGTAAATCCTATGTTACCCACTGGATAGCAAACTGTCCTACTGACAGAACTCTGTCTATTAGTGATGGAATTACACTCTCATCAAAAAGAGTAGTTACCATTGCTGTCAGCCAGGGATCACGTCTAGTACTACTGTTAGCCAGGGATCAGTTCTAGTACAACCTATCCTTGGTATTTACTTCTCTGATATCAAGTACAACATAAAGGGCCTATAGGCTGATCACATTTGCAGATGACTTTAAACTCAGAGTTGCCATACTTTCTCCATCTGACTTCCAGATTTTCCAGGATGGCCTAACATTCACCAACAGATGGTGTCTAGACCACAGTCTTAAACTAAATGCCAAAAATGTGTCCAGCTCAGCACCCATCAACCTATCACATAGGTGAGTCTCCATCGAAAACTATCTCAGCCATTAGGGACCTGGGCAGCTTCATTTTCAGTGAACTATCCTTTGTTGTCCATGTATTCACCATCATTAGAAAATGTACCTTTTCTACCTAAACAGACTGATTATGAGAGATACAACTTCTATGTCTAATGAAATTATCATTCCTCTGTACTACTACTTCTTTTTCGGATACATAAAAGAGTATAACGCCCCCTTTCATATGCAGTTGCCTAAGCTCATGACCAAGATTGACAGATCACAGCATTTACTCACAAAGACAATCAAGCATGTCTTTCTTGTGCTATATAGACAACCTTAATGCATCCTCTCTGCCTTTTCTTTTTCTTACAGACTCATGAGAGGGGACCTCTGTCTAGCCTGTAGAGTCTCAAAGGATCTAGCTCTATGTGATCTCCTACCCATACCCAATAAAAATAAACAACTTAAACACCCACTCAAGAGATATAAACGTCAACTGAAACATAAATAGTACCTGCTAGTCTGATAGATCTATCTCCCAGAGAATACCTATTTTATGTAAAACACCTCCCTTGGATATAAAGCAAAGGAGCTCCCTGACTGACTTTAAGTGTAACCTGGATGGATGGATGGATGGATGGATGGATGGATGGATGGATGGATGGATGGATGGAAAATATTAAATTCACTCCAGTTTTGGCCCTTCAAGCTCTCAGTGAAAGGGTCAAAACTAGGTAATCATTAGTAATTATTCATGTCAATGTGTTCTATTTGGGACATTGAAACAACACTACAAATGGTCCACTGGATCAATAGCCTAGTATAAGTCTATGACGCTATGAACCTACTCTAAATGTAGCGTGGAATTTGTATGCAATATATTGATATGTTAATGAGCTCTTGTTTGGTATGATAAAGGTGGAAAAGTAGCACTAGTGTCTAACATAAATTTTATTCTGTTTATTATCCAGTGTTGAACATAGGCCACAGCCATGTGGAATGCCCTATTTTTGCATCATGTGAAAAGGCACACTAGTTTCATAATGCATGGGGGGAATGGTCTCTCAGCCAAAATAGAATTAAAAGAAAAGATAGCTACAGGAATTCAGAAATTAGTAACATTTAGAAAAAAAGACTGTAACTATGTATTTAAACAAAACAAATAAAGCAAAATGTGTTCTACAGAATGCATTTAATAAAGTAATGCTAATACAGATAATACTAGCCAATTAAAATATTACATTGCACAGTAGATGACCTTGTTAGTACGTAATCAAAATGTAATACTAAGAAGACAAGAAAGAATGAGCAAAAGGCAATTGTTACAATGTGAACACATAAAACTCACAATAAGAGCAACAGCGGATGGAATATTTGTCAAGATATTGAAAGCACATTCTATTTTGTTAAGTACAACACAAAAATAGACAATAGTACATATAAATGCAATGCAAGGGAGATTTATCTCTCAATTATCGTTTCTTTGGCCTCTCCTGCTGTTTGTTGTATATGTCCACCCCCATTCGATACTCAAAGCCCTAAAGGATAGGTGATCTGAGCATGCTCATGCAGTACCATCCTGATCCTCCCCTTTGAGCATGAGCAGTGACAGCACTCCTTGAGCTTATCTGCCTCTTCAAATTCACCAGGCACTAAAGAGAATCCTCTACACTCTCCTAGATGACTGCTCTGTCTGAGCTAGAACTACTAACCATCTAGGGGCTGTAGCCAAGCAGAAAACCACACCCAATATCCAAAACAAAGTGAGATGGTAGAATGCAGATTGGTGAGCAGTACTACAGTCAAATGATAGTGCCTCTTTGACCCTCTTCAAAAGGAACCTTGATGATTGGATGGGAGAAAGGAAATTCACCCCGGGGATCACGTCAGTTGCCCTGCTAGACAGGGGTCCAGGGAAGTAAATAGTGTGGGAAGAAATAGCCAGGGAATTGTTATGGCTAGGCTTGTATAGGCCCTAGGGCTGATAGCCTACTACCAACCTATGAACCTATGAACCTATGAACTGAAGGATTTAAACATTTAAGCTATCTACCTAAACTCACCTGTCCTAATGCACAGCATGGTAATCATCAGCAGCAGTGGCAAATTAAAGCAGAAAAGTAACACCACAGACATTTTTTAGCAAGCTAATCACTGTCTTGATGTGCTATTCATATCAGACACAATCTGGCAAGAAAAAAACAGGCACACAAACAAACAAATCTAACTCTGTGGTTCTGCTGTGTGTCTGAACTGAACTCAAGAAAGAAAGACACAGAAGACAAAATTATCTATTTTTATAAAATAAGAAGGACTTTATGTTGTAGCCATATGAAATGTTGAGACCTGCCAGACTGAATCCTGAAACATGGAGACCGAATATGCAAAAAACTGACATAGCAAATGCATATATCAAGTCTAAGATGGTCATTTCTTGGAATATTCCCTTTTCTCCAAGAGATGATGATCTTGGAGTTGGTATATATAGATACGGAGGGGGGGAGGGTTTGCCCACTGCAAAAGGGAAGCATAAAGGAGAAAAGCAATCTTCAAGATTAGGTCTTTTTTTTCTGGTTTGCTGGCACTCAGCATTTCAGTTGGGAGCCCTTTATGGAGGGAGGCAAGCAGGTAAGTTAAGTGTTAAGGTTTGCTGATCCACAATGAATGCATTAGGGGTTATGAAGCAATTTTATAAGTGGGTAGAGGTTATTGTAGGCTATTTCAGCTATGGCTGTACAGAAGGCTAAAGTTGGGAGGTCTTGGTTGGGGGTTCAAAAAGGAAAGGAATAGACTAGGCAGGCTATTCTCACTCCTTTCAGGCAAGCTATAACCACCCTAAAGGTCATATAGTAGGAGTTCTAATCTAGAAATTGAGCTTTGACTTGTGAGACCTTAAACGGAATAGGGCTGCCCTGGAAAGTTTGGGATCCTGGTGGAGGTCACCATTCAAGGGAGAAGGCTGGTTTTAGTGGCTAAACTTCCCTTTTCAGTGCTCAGCCTGTAATTGTTCAAGTGTGAAAGTGAGTCAACAAATGAATGAACTGTTGTTTTATTTTGCAAGCACATACTTTATTAGTTCTTATATACTCTTTTATGCATACATTTGTTGACTGTGTTAGAGTGTTGATCTCAATGGACCATTTTATTTTTTTTTTATTTATTTAACATTTGTTTACCAGAAAGTCTGACTTGGAATGAACCAATTTTCAGTGAAGGCCCGAGGAGAAATGCTCCAGATGCATATCTTTGTAACATGGGAGGATACCGGACCACCTGGAAAAAACCCACACGAATGCAGGGAGGACATGCAGACTCTGCACAGAAGGCACCCCAACTAAGAATTGAACCAGAGAGAACCTCTTTCTGTGAGGCGACAATGTTAACTGCTGCACCAGTGCACTGTCCAGTCTCAGCCCAGGGTATACAACCAAGAGAAAATTGAAAACTAAATGTTAAATCTACAAAGCTAAACAAGAATAATACAATTATACATCTGATAAAATTAGACAGTCATTTCAGTTCACAATAGGTATAAAATATTTACAATAGAAAAAGCCTTTGGTAAATACACTGTAGGAATACAATATTGTTTCAATGTATTTATTCTCAGCTGAATGTATTTAAGGTATGTAGGCGGTGTCCTGTTATATGAAAAAGTGTAGTCACAATTAGTAAATCCAGATCAATATTAAATTTTAAGTTAAAATCACAGTAGTTCAGTTTGCTGTTCTTTATTATCATTAGTTATAAATGAGATATAACAGCCAAGCCCAATTTGCTCATCACATTATACCACTACTTTAAACTAAAGCATATGGAACATCTTAAAGGAAATATATAAACATATGCCTGGAATAATAAAGCCTGAAAATTAGAAGGTAGCCATGGTATCTAGTAGACTTTATTCACTACCATATAACTTTATGGTATATATTCCGGCCATTTTTCAACCCATGAGCAGCAAATTTAGTGATTGTTTATGTACACCAACCAAATAATGCATTATGCAACTCCCACCACCTAATTTCAGAAAGTCATAATCTAGTTCCTGTTCAAACTGCAATTTATCATCATCCCTACTTGTATAGACAATTCAGTACACTTATGTTACAGTCACCATTTGACTTGAAATTACAAGTATGATTTTTCTTTAGTTGTTTAACTGAAAGACTCTGCTTTTGGCATTCTTAAGTTTTTTTGCAGGGTAAACTTAGTTCCAGTAGCATACTCACTTTGGTGAAGAAAGCAGAATGTTCTATTCCCACACCTGGCAGATTGATTACCGACAGTGCAGTGCAGCATAAGGGGGGGGGGGGCACTGCACTCCTGAGTGTGTCATCCTTTAGATGAGATGTTAAACTGAGGCCCTATCTGCTGGAGTTGTTGCTAGCTCAGATGGATGTAAAAGATCCCATAGCACTTATTGAAGTAAGTTAAACTCCTTTATTTTACACAACATAAAAATAAATTATTCACATATTTATAGGCACATATATACTCATTTATATTTTTACTGTTTATCATTTTTTCTTATAACATCGCAATTGTTATTCTTCCATAATTAACCCCCACTCCTTCTTTAACAACCATACTCTAACTTTTCTCAATATATCTTCCAAAATTCATTTTCCATTAAACAACATTTCATGTAATCTTTCATTCCAAATAACCCATATTACACAGAGTCTTATCTACAATTCTCACATAACCATTCTTCTTGTTCTTATAATATTCATACATAATCATATTCATATCTGTGTTGTTTATGTCATTAATATTCTGAATTTTTTCCTTCACTTAACTTGTTCTTATTTCCCTACTTGTTCCATTCCAGACAACATGTTTTGTTGTCTCTTCATGCATGTAAAATAAATACACTCTTTCAACTTTCGTTTTATAGGATATATTCCCATTTATAGGTAACGTATTTATTACTAGTCTCCAGAGGAAATCCTGACACTCTACTGTCTTGATACATCACTTTTTCCTGACTTTAATGGCTTTAGTCACTTCTTCTGGTAAATGTTCCCATGGATTTACATAACAATAATGTTTCATCACATTATTATACTGCACCCTTCTATCTTTCTCTATATCATCATTTTTTTTATTTTCCATGTTAGTATTTTTTGAAAATTTTTAATTTCTTCATTTACATAATCTTTTTCTCTTTTTCTTATCATCATCTCCTTGACCTTATATTTAAACATTCTCACTATTAATTTCTCATTATAGGCTCATAAGTTCATAGGTAGGCACTAGGCTATTTGCCCGAAGGCATTTATAAGCCTAGCCAGAATGTGTTGGCTTTCACCGCCCCCTTAGATTAGTTCCCTGTGCCTCTGTCCAGCAGAGCCACTGAAGTAATCCCCGGGGTTAACTTTCTGTTTCCCATCCACTCGTCAAGGTTGTTTTCTCTTCCTTTGTCCACTTTAAAAGGCTATACAAGTTTAAAGAAGCAGAATAAACCACTGGATTTAATAACTCCAATCCCCTTCATCTTCTATCATATGCAACACATTTCTTTTCACTGGGTTTAATCTGGAAGCCCATATGAAAAAAAAAAAACAATTGCAGAACTTCCTTTTTATATTTTTGTGGGATCATATAAACTTTTGACATGTGTGCTACTTTTCATATTAATACAGAATTCACCAGATCAACTTTTTTTCCTGAATGCCAATGTCTGTATCCTCCACAGAAGACATTTTCCTTAATTTCTTTAATAAAATTATTGTAACTTACATTTTATAGGTTCATAGCTTAGTACTAGGCTTATTGCTCTTGTGAGCCATTTTAAGCCTAACCAATTATCCCTTGCAGGACTCAAACCTTGCACCTTGTGTTTATAAGGCAAACACCTTAACCATTAGGCCACACCTCAAACAAAACTCTACCATTGCATCATAAATACGTTTTTCCCAAACTGTATCCCTATCAAAGACATTTCATACATTACAAAATACACACCTCTAGTTTTCACCACATCATCCAAACCCTTACGTTTATCTTTATTCAAGGCCATTCCCATTTCCTTCAAACATCCATTCAGACAAACCAGCACTTCCTTTATCCATGTTTTGTTTTAGTAACTCCAACTATATTATTTGTGTTTATAAAAACTTCTAGAGTCACTGCCTCCTTTTGCATTAAGCTATTTTGCTCACTATTGCATTCATTACCAGTGCAAACAATATTCCACTCACAGGAATCCTTGTTTTGTGCTATACTTCATGAATATTTCTTTACTCAGCCACACATTCTCTTACACTCTCATTCTAATTTGATTACCTGTTCCATACTTCTATATAACATCCCACAAAGCATCATGTCCTGCTGCATCAAAGGTCTTGTTAATATCACCTACCATAAGTTTCTTATCCTCCCCTTTACTTATAATAGCATCCACAATTTATCTCACAATGAATAACAAATCTTGACATTCCTTCTCTTCTATACCATGTATACTTTTTCCATAATATCCCTCATCCTTCCTTGTATTCTCCATTGTATTATTCTCATGAAGAATTTATAATCTGTGCTATTTAGTGTGATGGGTCTCCATATGCGTATTTCCTTCTTCTCATCTTTCTTCCATATAAATTTCAATACGCCACTACATAATTCTTCATAAACAAACTGTTCCTTCTACCATTCATTTAGTACATTTACATAATATTTTCTTTACTAGTGCACTAATTTCTTATACATTCCATACTGTATATAATCTGGGCCTGATACTGAATTAACATTTACTTTTCTAAGTACTTCATCTAATTCATTAATAATAATTTCTATTTTAAATTTTTCCTTAACTCATTCTTTTCACTCTTAACACATTTTCCACATGCTGTGCTACAATACTCTAAATTTGCTGTTGTGTTCTTTTTACTTATAATTTTACATTTTTCATTTTCCTTATACTAATATCCGCCTTTACTATTTTATCAAAATGTGCAGATACCGCTTCCCTTCTCCCTTGTAAATATTTAGGTCTAAACAGTAATATATTAAGTTTTTCTTGATTTATTTTATATATTTCCCATATCATAATACTGACTTTTCTTATTCTCTAAATTCTCTAATACATTCCTACACATTTTGCCATACTTCACATTTCTTCCTTTCATACATGATCCCGCCATTTGAAAAAAAAAATACTTTTTACACTTCTTTTTAAAGTAAATCCACCATGCAGACCAGATTTTACACAAGTCCTTCATGGATATAGGCCAAAATATGCATATCCACAGCTAGTGAAGTTTGGCTTTATTGGCCTGAAATTCTCCATTAAAATGACGAAACAAGTCATGGGCATTCAGAATCGCCAATTAGCTGATACACTTGATGTTCATATGGGTCATTTGCATATATCCCATGTACCTCTGATACAAGAGGTTTGGGAGATCACTCAGTGGAAGTTCTAGCTCTGCTGGAGTTTTCATTTTGTTTTTACTGATTGTTTTTTCAGTGACTTTCTCACTTATTGTTTTAGTTTGTTTGGGATATTTTTGCAGTGACCCTAATGATAATGGACATCAGCTGGGTATAACAGCCCTGTGTTTCTTATGCTTAGTCAAACACTCTGCTTGTGCTGTGCTGATGAGGTCATAACAAGGCTGAATATGTATATCCATAACCAGTGGGTTTGGCTTTATTGGTCTGAAATTATCCATTAAAATGTTGAAACAAATCATGAGCATTCGGAATTGCCAATTAGCTGTAACACCTGATGTTAACAAGGGTAATTTGCATATATCCCATGTGCCTGTGATACAAGAGGTTTGGGAGGTCACTCAGTGGAAGTTCTTGCTTTGCTGGAGTTTTTATTTTGTTTTTACTGATTTTTTTTAAGTATAGAGAACTATTCTTAAATTGTTATTTTGTGATGTTTACTGTTTCCCTAGCAGAATAATTTTATTGGATTTATGTACAAATAATCCTTTATCATTAGAACTAGATTTCTTACTGGTTAGAACTTAAAAAAAATATTAGTATCAATCCCTTCTCCCACTCTCTCTTCCTTCATGCCCTCTTTATCCTTTTCTACAGTTTCTTCTTCACCTATTTTGCACTCTCCCCAGCTTCTTGTTTTTCTATCTTGTGTATGTTTTCTTCCTTTCCCCTTCTTTTTCATTATTCACTGTTTGCTCTTGACAGTCCATTCAAAATTATCCCTTTTTTACAACTTGCATTCAGGCACACCCCTTTCTGCTGTATGCGCTTTCTCCCAGCATTGGTAACATTGTATCTTGTAACACTCATTAATTAAATGAGAAACGTCCTCACAAAAGACACTTGATTTATGCTGGCCATCATATCTTAATGTCATTATATGAGTAGCCATAGCAATAACACTTGGCAAGTGTTTTACCATTTTTTTTTTTTCTTTTTAACTTTTCAAAACAGTTTCCAACCTCCGCCCTCCATTCCATAAGTTTCTTTCATCTCTAACTTTCACAAGATTATTAGCAGTTTCATACAGGCCTTTTTTAACATTCCAATTCTTCAGTTCTAAATGGCAAAGTAACATATTTTTAACATTTAAGTTACTACCGGAAAACAAATAATTGTTACATGGATAAATGTGCTTTTTGTTACACAGTTCTAGAAGTTTCATCATCAGTCCATCAGTTTCAAAGGTTAAGTCACAAAAAGTCTGTTTCCTAATATATGTAAAAGACCAAAGTTCTTGAAATTTAAAATGCAGAACAGTTACAAATTGTCCCATATATAATATCTGTCTATTACAATATCATTTTGTGTTCTTATTCTCACAGTTAGTCTTCTCTTCTTTTTAAAACAGTTTTATTTACATTTTGTTGCTGCCCTCCTTTTTTGCCCATTGTCACTGCTGCATATGTTTTAGTTACTGCATTATCTGCTGCCACAAAACCAGACACTGTGTCAGTTTGTTGCTGCTTTCCACTTTTACTTTCAATCACTGCTGTATAATTTTTAACTGCTGCATTCTCTGCTGTCACATCACCTGGTTCTTTTCTTCATTACCATCCTCAGCACTTCCAAAAATGTTATGTGCCATCTCACCCCATGAAACAGCAAAAGTGTCACCTGGATCAATCATGCCTGGTTATTTTTAATAGAACATCATCAGCAAGCCTTCCTGATACCAGTTCTGTTAGCTGCACCACTTCAACAGGTTTACTTACTTCCTTCTCCATGGAGACTGTTAAATGTTGCTCATTTGTAACATTCACCATACAGGAATCTTTATTTACATTTTTCCCCAAACTTCCACTTTCAACCTCCAACCTCTCCATAGCCTTTCTCTCTTCATCCATGCTGCTGCTTCCCTTAGAACTTTTTGTTGCTTCTGCAGGAGCCCTCCAACACCATCTAGCAGCTCAAAAGAGTGGGAAAGTTTCCCAATATCCTTGCCAAATTTCTTCTAGTAGTATAAATACCACCTTGGGTCTCCCCTGAAAAGAGACCACTAGCCTGGTGGGACTAATCTGTTCAGTAAAGGATAAATAAATAAGAAGTGTACTTATAGCTTCTGGAAATTTTTATTTCCTGTTCCTTTTGAAAGAACTGGCTCTACAAAATGAGGCTTGTGTTATACCATATGATTGCATTGTGTGCCCCATGTCTTCAGTCTGCTTGAACTGCTCTCTCTCTCTTTTGTTCACATTATTATTAAATGCAGTTGTATTTACTTAGCTCAGTACAGTCAACACAGAGAAAATTCACTGTTGCTTGCTGCAGTCTACGCACTACTCCTCAATATTCTTTGCTGCCCCTCTGTAGCTTGTTTCACTGTGTCCGTCTGTCAAACAATAAATGTTGCAGAAGTAAAGAATAAGAAAAACATTTAAAAAAGAAGTCTCTTCTTAACAGCAGAGCCCGTTAAAGGATGGCTTAAAAATGTTAGTTTCTTATTGGCTAGATTTGACAGCCAGTGAGAAAATAGAAATCAAAGTCATTTGAAGTCAAAGTGCAACAGCAGAACACAACATGTATTCCCTATCAAAATCAAAATGTTCTGCTTGATGTGGTGCACTTGAGAGATATGCTGGCTGAATGCAGCCAGTCAAACTGCCTCCTTCCCTTTAAAAAAAATCCAAGTGAAAACACTTTAAACCTAGAAATTTGAAACATTAAGTTCCTCTTCTCTATGTAGAAACTATTCTTGAATTCAGGTTATCCCCTGCACTGTATCAGTCAAAGAACTGTATAATACTGTTTTCATGCCTCACTTTGGTATAGATGAAGAATGTTTGGAAATGATATAACATTTGGAGCCATATTGCCAGCCTTCTTGGCTGTGATTTTATATGCCACTGGCACCTCATACAGCTCCCATTTATTTAGGGTGTTCTTTTAGTACAACGTAGAATAAAGGAAATTATTTCCACATTAACTTTGCAGCTAGATATGATTCACAAATTATACAATTTGCTACACTTCTGTCAAACGATATGGAAGCTAACTGATACTGAAAAAAGGTAGTCTGCAAAAAAAATAAATAAATAAATCTTGTTTGTTAGTGTTTACCAGCTTTTGCATACCACAGAGGCTTAGCTAAATGTTCTTGGCAGAAAATGAATAGGGCTGGAAAAAGTGCTCAGTCCTACTTTGTTCCACACTGAAAGGAAATTAAAACTGAAACAAAACCTGAAAATTTAACTTCATCTAGATCCCTACTGTAGAAAGTCTGTAACAAATTGTTCCGTCTTGAAAGATGACCCAAGACCTCAAAAACTGAAAACAAGAAGTTTTACCATGCCCTATCCAAAGTTCTTTCCACTTAAGTTGATAGAATAGTGCAAGGGAAGAGAAAAGTTTAAAAGTAGTTGACTAAAGTAATGACATTCTTAATTCTTGTGATTGCCAGTCTTTAATAAATGAACACACAGTGGTCACTGCAGATAAATAGGGTAAAATAATAGGGTCAATATCAAAGCCAGACAACAAGCAAATATTTTGTTGTATAAGTATGATACAGAGAGTAACAACTAAGAGCCACCTTGCATTGACCTTGATTCACAATAATTAAGATGACCGTGTTTCTCCATGACACTGTTAACTCCATAAACACTATACCCTCTCCCATCCTGTGGCTAAAAAAACTAAAAAACAAAAAAACAAACAAACAAAAAAAAAAACAAATAATTCCTGACTGAGTTGAGTTTTGAGCATCTTAAAGTTTTTATCACCTGATACATAAACTATGAATAACTTCTTTAAGTTCCAACTCTGAAACTGGAATAAGAAGGCCTACACTTTTGAGAGGAACGTAAGAGAGGCATAGAAGGCCATAGGATTTTGGAATATTTTTAAGACATAGTAAGTGATAGAAAAAGTTTATGCAAGGGGGTAAGACCATTTTTCCCATCACAGTAAGCATTTCTAATTCAGACACAATCCTTCTGAAGTACTGCATCATGAGGAGGTACAACACTGTGGAGGGTTGTCTTTGTGGCCTAATACAGACACTAATGAGGCATTCCAAAGGAGTGACCTATGTTAATTAGACATGTGCTGTCTCATGAAATACCTGTGATAAGGCATTTACACAGCCAAAATAATCAGGAACTTGGCTACGTTAGCTTAGCCAATGGGTGTAATCACAGTATAGCTAGGTGTCAGGGATTTTAGCTGACATGTAGTGGGGAGGTGGTTTCAGGTGAGAGTGTGTGTGTGTGTGTGTGTGTGTGTGTGTGTGTGTGTGTGTGTGTGTGTGTGTGCGCGTATGTGTGTGTGTGGGCAAATGCATGAGTGGGTCAATGTGTGCAGCTGGGTGAGGTGGTGAGGGTGTGTGTGTGTGTGTGTGTGTGTGTGTGTGTGTGTGTGTGTGTGTGTGTGTGTGTGTGCATGTGTGCACATGTGTGAGTGTCTGTGTGTGTGTGTGTGTGTGTGTGTGTGTGTGTGTGTGTGTGTGTGTGTGTGTGTGTGTGTGTGTGTGTGTGGGAAAGTGAACTGGGGAGAGCCTATGACAATGAGATGCATGGACCACCAGAGGTACTTATTGCAGGAAAGTACAGATGATCACTTGTGGTAATTATCAATGATTCTGAGACTTTTAAATTAGCTAGTAAAGAGGTATTTCCTAAATGTAAATTAGCATATCTCAAGATCCCATTTTCAGTGATCTCTGAAACAATCCATTTTGGCCACAGCCCTTATGCTGGCAGTGATGTTCCTTCTCAATCTCAGAGAGAGAGAAATCTTTCTTACTCAGAAAACAATAAACCTATCTAAAAGACATCACTGTTTTGTATGATATACTGCCATGATTTACAGAAAATAGAATAAGATGTTTAATGAATAATTTTTGCTTAGACCAGCAAACAGAAGTTGCATATAGATTTTTATGTCATCAAAATGAAAATGAGATTTGTAGATTATATAAAAAAATTAGGAAGGAAAGGTATAAGACCTCTGATGACTGCAATACAATGGAAACTCTCTTCTATGACTGCTTATGGTATTGAAATATGCAAGTTAGGATTATGAAGCTATTTAATGATAAAAGTTACTTGAGTATTCTTTTTAACCCGCCATTATGATTCCTAAGGATTTACACTGGAAAAGAACTTGGAATATGGCAAAAGAAGCAAATGCAGAAATCACAACATTGTCAAACTGGATTAAGATTATGTAACTTTCAAGGTATGAACTAACGAAACAAGTATGGTTACATAAAGAGAGTGGGAATCAGATTTTGTAAACAACATAAATAATAATATACTGGTACAATAAATATTAACAAATTATGAGTTATCTTATTTGGAAAATTATTTAAAGAAAGCTATCCAAATAAGTCTTACATTCCACCGTTAAGCAAGATAACTAGGAAAGAATGGACATTAAAAGATAAAGAGAAAGTAAAGCTGACTTCTTCACAAAGAGGTTAATTTCAGAAAGCAATGCTACATATTTAGATGTAAATGAGAGCAGAGATATTTCGATGATGTACAGGAAATATACATTTGAATTATTTTAAATTAATGTTCAAGATATAATAATTGGGCTAAGCTTTAGCCATGCAGGTATAGAATGTTAATAAAAGAAAACCTGATATTCACTGTCTTTGTGAAATGTATAGAGAGGTTTATGAGGAAGCTTTAACAAAAATGTTAGTCCGGATTATAAAAAGATGGAATGGTAATACAGATTCGTGAAATTTTGCTTACAACTTCGGATTGTGATACCACTTTATAAATGGAAAAAATGGATCAGTAAAAACTATAGGATAAGAAAAGCAGGAGATAAAACATAGTAAAGGATCAATTATCATACAGATTATGTATAACAAGCTATTGGAGTAAACCAAAATAATGTTAATGTAATGGTTTTATGTTTTTGTTTTTACTTTATATGTTAAGTATTATGTTTTGTATTTGTAGCAACCACAGGGGTGAAACAATAAACTGAACTGACAAAGTGAGCTTATTCAGTTACTAGGTTGGATAGGTCTGTGACTATCTGCATATTAATCTGATGTTAAAATCTTGGGAGTCTTTTCACATTGCGCTTATTCCATCCTCAGTCTACTCTTCTAAAATGACTCAGCATCATAGTATACTTCATTTTCCTGTCAAGCAGACTGAATACATAATAAATAAATAAATGTATATATATATATATATATATATATATATATATATATATATATATATATATATATATATATATATATATATATATATATATAAAATCTGTATGTGTATATATATATATATATATATATATATATATATATATATATATATATATATATATATACACACACACACACACACACACACACACACACATGTATGGATAGATAGCTATCTTAGGGGAACAGTTTCTGAGTACTCTTTGAGTAATATATAACCAGTCAGGTGGGCATTTCCCTTAAACGTGGCTCAGACATGGACATTGGCAGCAACCTTCAGCTGTGACAGTTGAGTGACCTAGAGAGTCTCATGTTAGGGGAATATTATTTACTAGATCCTTATATCACCAATGATATAAGTAATCATTATGTTTGGTTTTTTTTATTCTTCTAAGGTGACATAATTAACATACGTTGTTACATTCGTTGCTAGCACATTAACTAGAAACTGTTTATATCATAAGCATATATCTCCTTTAATTGTATCCTGTATGCTTTTTTTTAAAAAATCTTCTCAAGCGATACTTTTCTGTTAATCTGTGATTTTATTTTCTCTTATATACAGTTCTCTGTTGGAGTTTTTCTACCAAGGCCTCTGTTGAAATTTGCCCATTTAGACCTTCCCAGTAAACAAAGGTAAATAAATAAATAACTGAAATGTTCAAAAAAGTGTGTCTGTTCACTGGGTCTAGAATAAAGATCACTACTGGTAAGCAGTCAAAGAGCAGAACTGGCAGAATTTCCAAAACCTGTACTCTGTAAACATCTTCCTTCTCTCTCATAATAGGTCTGATTTAGAGTAATATTCACGTAATGATGAACAGTCATTAAACTCAACTGTGTCCAGATTAAAGTCATCAATAACATCTGTTAATCCCATCTGAAATACATATAGTTGTTGTTTCTTGGACTGGTATCATATCTGTTGAAAGTATCAGCTCAATACAACAAGATTAAGTCAACAAAAAATAAGAAAAGCATAGCATGCTTCTCTAATCTTGTCTCTTGGGGCAGTACAGTTTCACAATTGTAAGTATTCATGTAACAATGAATCCCTTTATAGCTTCATACCTTCTTTTCCAAATTCTACAAAATAGGCAAGACTACAAAAAAGTTTAGAAATCTGCCCCAAGATGGCAATCCTCATCTTCTAAGTACATTCAAAGGAGAGGTGGCTGAGCTAAAGAGCAAAAAATACTCAGACGGCAGCAAATGACTGAGTTAATTCAGCACGAAATGAGTTTTTCTAGATGTTAACGTTTTTTTTTGGACTTAAAAGAAACTATGTCTGTTGATGTTTAACTTAAAAAAATGTCCTGTTAATACGTAACACACAACTAATGCTATAATGACAGTCATAGTAAAGACAAAGAATATGGGGAACAGGAGCAAAAGAAAAGAATGCTGCCTTATTAAAAATCAGAAAAAAATCAAAAGGCTGTTTCTATGGTAAATCATCAAAAAGGCAATAGAAATACTCGTATGCAATAAGTTGAAAAGGACTTTCAGCAGAAGTTAAAAAATCCAAACTATGTAATGTAAGCTATTGAATTTGCTTATTCAAACTAATAGATATAATTCCAGGTCAATAGGTTTCTGCATCCCTTATAGACATCATTGTGATATGAGAGAGTTCCAGTGATTGCCAAAAACTAAAATCCATAAAAGATCACCACAGAACAGCAAGCGGAGTGCTCCTAACCTAAGTAGAGCGATGCCTTCCTTGCCTAGTCATTTAAATGTCCAAATCCAACCAGTTCTCACTGAGTTACACTTTTAGACAGGATATCAATCCCCTCAAGAGAAGTGACAACAGGCATGCTATACAGGTCTGAGACAGTCTGCTACACGTCCTTACATGCCAGTAGCTCTCCACATACTTGCTCTCTCCCACTTTCTCAAAAAGTGAGTGCTTGAACTCCCACCTAGCCCAATCTCCTGGTTTTACATAACACTTCTAACAACCCAATAAAACTGTATATCCATACCATAGCCCTAACTCTAACCCTAAAACTCCAGCCCTGTTCCCATACTGAGTTCTTACTTCCTTACCCTAAAACTCCACTCCTCCTCCCTAACCTTAAACTATCAATTCACGCCTTAAACCTAAAACTCCAGTTCCCCTTCCTAAGTCTAAAGTCCCTCATTCCTAACCCTAAAAAACACTTCCCACTCCATAAACCTGAAATCCCCCTCCCTATCCGTCTCCAAAACTGTTTGTTAGAACAGCTACTTGAGTTTGAGCATCTCACCTCACTGAATCTCTTCAAGAAGAATCTCGATACGTGGATGGGGGATCGTAAGTTTGTCCCAGGGATTACTCCTGTGTCACTATTAGACAGAGGCACAGTAAACTAAACCTTAAAAATGGGCACAGTATACTCAAATCAAGGGGTGGCGTAAGCCATACAGAATCGGGCTAGGCTTATAATTGCCCCAGGGCAGATAGCCTATTATGAAACTATGAACCTATGAACCTATGAATGGCAGCCTGTAGAAGCTACAAGGCACTCAAGTTCCTGGCTTTGAGAAAGTGGTTTTTAATTGCTTTGCACTCAGGCACTTATAATATACCAATAGTACATGGTGAATTTGCACAAATAGTCTGTTAGTCTATTAACCAGATTTTTTATAAATTTGAAAGAATCATGAATTATATAAAGATGAGAGAGCAAGAAACATGCCACAATGAGCTCATTACCTGGAATTTAGGCAAGGTTGCTCTTCTGGAGAGTGGTCTTGCAAAGGATAAAATATTACCTTGTATCAGATGAAAAAATTCCTAGCAGAGACTTCAGTCACAGACAGCTGCACTTGTAATTCTGATTTTATGTGGGGTTATTTGTCATTACTCAAGATAGCTGCTATGTGAGTGGCCACGGTGGTGCAGTGGTTAGCATTGTCGCCTTACAGCAAGAAGTTCTCTGGTTCGATCCTTGGCTGGGGTGCCTTCTGTGCAGAGTCTGCATGTCCTCCTTGTGGTCACGTGGCTTTCCTCCGGGTGCTCCGGTTTCCTTCCACATCCCAAAGACATGCTGCAGGTGGATTGGACACTCTAAACTGGCACTAGGTGTGAGTGCGTGTGTGTCTGCCTTCTGTGGAAGGTTGGGTACCGGGCTGGAAACTCGACACTGTAAAACTCCACTGCCAATCATGAGCGGACAGGTGATCTGCTGTGGCGACCCCTAATAGGGAAAAGCCGAAAGAAGAAGACTCAAGATGGCTGTTTTATATATTTTTATATATATATATATATATATATAGTTTCACTTTGAAATCATGAATTCTCACTATATTAAAATTCATATGATTGAGACAAAACCATTGAACTATCACAGTCCAGAAAGATTCAATAATCGACCGTCGCATAATCACAAATGCTGTAAAATACTAACAGGAAATATCTAAATAAGGGGCTACCCCTTTAAATGTATAGATTATGTCCTACCCAAAAGTTGGAAGTAAACTATCACAATACACAATGTATACCAACCATTCAAACAGGTATGGTAAGTTAAAATTTAAAACAACGTTTCAAGTTTTATAAACAGTTAAAAACTATAGTAAATGTAATTTCTGTTTTACAGCATTACCTAGCAAGCTGGTCTCACATAACTAGCCACAGTCTAAGTAACTGCAAATTTCAAACAGAAAGTAAAAATGCCAAAACAACTTCAACTACTGTTTTTTCATTCATTCTTATAGGGGGGGGGGGCTTCAACAACCCATACCCCCTACACCCCCCCATACATTACATATACCATCTCCTATATCTCAC
>NC_056736.1:78410871-78435871 GCF_019279795.1 Protopterus annectens | reverse complement strand
CATTTCCTAGCAATCTATTAAGATTATTGGATTTATTAGTGAAAGTGTCTTAATCTTGTTTCAAACTGTTACCTATAAAACTGTGTATGAAATGCCATGTGAAATGCCCACTTCTAACTAGGCTCTAACTAGGCTCCATCTCTCTCTCTCTCTCTCTCTCTCTCTCTCTCTCTCTGTGTTCTTCATCTGTAACATTGTAACAATTAAAGTCACTGTATAGCTATTCATATCAAGGATAAATGTTACTCTGCAGTATTCTTTCCCCACAGACAGATTGTTGGCATTCTTACAGGTTATTAACTATTAACTCTGATCTAGGCAGGTGGCCTTCATATGAGGTTCAGTTTTATGTCTTCATGAATAACGTTCAGATGCTGAGTAATACAAGCATTAGCATTCCATCCATGAGTTTGAGTCAGAAATAAAACTGCTGGAAAAATACAAAAGCAGTACATTTAGAAACTTCAAAATTCACTAAAATTGACTATATAAAATCAATCTAAAGCAGCGAGCTGTATCACAGCTGCTAACTATCACAGTGGATCTTTCTTGCTCATATTAACATGCTTAATCCAGACAGCATGATGTGGAAAAATGCAGGTCTGCTTGCAGGCAACCCTGGTAATATGAGTTATTCTCCACATCTTCATCCATGATTTTGACAGTATGCCCTTTATTACCGCATGTTCAGCAATATGTTTCACTACTGGCTCCAGCCTTATTGTAAATAAAAAGGGTCTCCAAAGATAACTTTTTCTCACAACTCAGCATGCCCAAACTCTCTTTCTCACTTGGACATCAATAACATATTTTATACAAAAATGTAAGTAAACCCAATTTAAGCCATCACTACCATAATATTATCCTTAACTGTTTGAAAAAAAGGTTTCTTAAGCTGCCATCAATATATAAACACACATTTGTTTTGTACTTAGTAAATAATCTAAACAACAGAATTAACATTTAGTAGATGTTTTTCCACTTTACTGCACCAAATAACTTTATATAATGTTTAAGACCATACCTCGCCATCCTGTTTTATAAAACTCTAACCAAGATCTTAATGCTTTTTCAGTCAGTCTTTTTCCTTAAAAAAAGAACATAATAAAAAATGTATTCAGAATATCATTTGATTACTGACTTCATCATACAGAATTACATTTTTTGATAAAATTACTAATATGCTCTGCTCGACAGTGGCACAGGAAAATAATTTTCTTGGGTGGCAAAAGCCAGGGTACCTTTTTGACTGGGCTTGTATAGGCCCCAGGGCTGATAGCCTAGTACCTACCTATGAACCTATGAACCTATAATGCAGTCCACAAGCAGCTTACAAAAATTAGTATATAAATAATCACCATCTTTGCCCTACCCTTTTTCAGGCTATTATTTAGATCCCCCATTTCCTCATCACCTATGAATGTACAGATATATATCACCTGCTTTCACTCACATGTCGTTGTTTTATCCTCATCCCCTAAATCTTACCTTCAACATCTACCTGTTGCCATGCATACTGCTGGGCTATGTGGAAAATTCCCCACATGCTTACTTTTTCTTTCGTATACTTACATTTAGCATATAATAGCATTGTTACATCACCCACTGCACCATAAGAATCTTAAGAAATATTGAACATTTGTAATTGTTCAAAATTATTTCTCTCTTTTGATAATATATATGCCAGCCAAGTATACATTATTACAGATTCATACATTGACTTCTAAGTCTACAATACCTATGCTAATTAAAATTAGCATCCTATTCCAATGTTTCTGGTACATTTTGTATTTATTAATATTCTTATTACTAGCATTAGCATTATCACACAGTAAATTTGTATTTCATTATTTTGCTTTTAATTGCATCCTTCCAGTTAATGTACTCATAAACTATATCTGGTAATAGTTCCATTAAAGATAAAACTTCGCTTTAGCAAATTTCTTCTGCTTTCATAGGTTCATAGGTTCATAGGTTCATACTAGGCTATCTGCCCTAGGGCATTTATAAGCCTAGCCAGAATGTGTTTGGCTTTCGCCACCCATTTTAAATTTATTTTGTTATGCCCTTTTTTGAGGTTAGTATACTGTGCCTCTGTCTAACAGTGACACAGAAGTGATACCTGGGGTAAACCTACGATCTCCCATCCACTCATCAAGATTCTTCTTGAAGAGAGTCAAGTGAGGGACTCTGCCTAACCTGGACTGGGATTTTATTCCAGAGTGAAGGGAGCCTCTGGGTTATGAATCTGTCCCTCCAGCATGTCCTATTTATTTCAGTGCTGAGGTTAAAGTCTCTCGAGCACGTAGGGATTTGGATTTTCTGAGGTGCAGCATATCCATTAATTCCGGGTTGGACATGGCTTTATACATCAGGCACAGATCACCTCTGAACAGGCGGTATGCCACTGAGTAGAGCTGGAGTTTCTTTAACCGGGCAGCATATGGCATCTGTTTGAGCCCTTTGATCCTCTTGGTGAGGTACTTTTGGGGTCTTTCCAGTTGCTGCAGGTGTCTGGTAAGGTACATCCCAAAAGGGGCATTGTACTCAATTATGGGCCTGATGAGGGATGAGTAAAGAGGCACGATGACGTCCCCTGATCTAGATGTGAATCCCTTCATGATTAGGTGGGCTATATAAAATGTTTTTCTAACCACTTTGGTCACATGGTTGTCAAATGAGAGATTGCTATCAACTTGGGTCCCCAGGTCCCTAATTACTTCTTCTGTACTTAATGGATTACCACCTATGTGGTAATTTATGGGCACTTTGTTTTTGCCAAAGGGGATGACTATACACTTTTTGGCATTTAGCTTGAGGCCATGGCTCTGGCACCAGTTGTCTGTTTTTATGAGGCCCTTTTGGAGGATGCTTGTGTCGACTGGAGAGTCGATTATGGCACCCAGTTTGCAGTCATCTGCGAACTTGGTCAGCCACAGTCCTTCCGTGTTGGCCTGTACCTCCGAGAAATATATACCGAACAAGAGAGGTCCCAGGACTAAGCCTTGTGGGACACCACTTGTAACTGGTTTGGAGTCTGACATGGCTCCAGCAATTCTAACCCTGTGGGTTCTGTCCTTGAGCCAGTTTGCAATCCATCTAGTGACATAGGGGTTTATATTTAAGCTGGTGAGCTTATCTATAATGCCCGAGTAGGGTATTGTATCGAAGGCTTTTGCGAGGTCCAGGTAGGCTGTGTGGACCACCTTCCCCTCGTCAATGGCCTTGGTGACTGTTTCAAAGAAATCAACCAGGTTTAAGAGGCAGGATCTGCCCTTAACAAAGCCGAACTGGGTAGGATCCAGTGTTTGTATGTCCCCAATATCTTTATTTATGAGGTCCATGATGATCCTTTCCATAGCTTTGCAGACCAAGCTAGTCAGGCTTATGGGGCGATAGTTTCCAGGATCCGTTGAGGCACCACCTTTATGGAGAGGGACCACTGTTGCTGTACGCCACTCTTTGGGCACATATCCTGTAGTAAGGCTGAGATTGAACAGTAGTTTTATGTTTGGGTTTAGCTCTTCTTGGAGTTCATGTAAGACGCAGCCGGGAACACCATCTGGTCCCATTGATGCTGTGTTTTTGCTTTGGAGAGGCGGCTCTTACCTGAGCATCTGAGATGTCAGGGGCAGCACTCTGCTGGGATAGATATTTGCCCTTTTGGTGGGGGGGGAGAAGTTTGCACTGAACCTGTCAGCTAGGATGTTGGCAATGTCTGTGGGTTCGGTGTATTTTTTATCATTTTGGACTAATTCTGAGCATATCTGGGAATTACCACCCAGCTTCCTAACATAACTAAAGAAAGCCTTGTGATTATCCTTAGTGTCCTGTGCAATTTTTCTCTCAAAGGTGGCCTTAGACAATTTTATGTGTGCCCGTAGTTTTTGCTAATACTGATCAGTGATGCCTTCCCTTTTTGGGATTTTGCTCTATCATTTAGTAGCTTCCTCCTTCTATTGTATAGTTTGTTTATGGCTGGGGTCCACCAGACAGGACGTCTGCCTTTGGAGGATTGGGTCTTGGTTTTATTTGGGATCGCATGATCCATGCATACCTGAAGGTGTTCATAGAATGTGTTTATAAAGGATTCTGCGGTCTGGGCCGTATTTTCCACAGGCCCGGGGGCTTTTGAAGGATTCCACCTCAGTTTTGAGGAGTGTGAAATTTGCTTTAGAGAAGTTTTTCACTGTGGTTTTCTGGGCAGGGGGTGGGGTCGGGATGTGAATATCCAGTGAGATTAGTTTATGGTCTGATCTTACCAGTGAGGGATACACTTCTGGTCTGGAGCATAGAGTCCCCATGTTGGTGATGATCAGGTCCAGTATGTTTTCCCCTCTTGTGGGAGTGGTAACAAGTTGTTCCATAGCATTTGAGTTTATAAATTCTAGGAACCTTTGGGCTAGGGTGTTGGAGCTAGAGTAATGCTCCCAGTCTATGTTAGGGTAGTTGAAGTCACCCAATATAATGGTGTTTGGAGAGACCTTCATATTTTCCAGTGTTCTCAGGAAGGCCGAGTGGGGTTCCTGGGTTTGGGAGGGTGGTCTGTAGCAGGCTATAAACTGGAAGGCAGTTTTACCCACTGTTAGTTGCACATGGATAGTCTCTGATGCTTCGTGCTTTGCCACCAACCTGGAGGTGTGGGTATCTTTAATGAATATCGATACTCTCCCCCCCCCTTTTGTGGTTTGGTCCAAGTTTTGGGGCCGAAAAGCATGGTATGAGGTATAACCTGGTAGTGCTGGGGTGCTCTCGGGAGCCCTGAACCAGGTTTCTGTTACTGCACAGATATCGATGTTCTCCATGCTAAGGAGAGTTTCGAGTGCGTGCATCTTGAGGTTTAGACTTCTGGCGTTGAGTAGCATTACTCTTAGTTTCTTATCCCTTGTGATACCTATGGAGGTGGGTTTGTCTTTTGAGCCTTGCCTAAAAAGGCACTATGGGGGTAGCAAGAGCCTTTGCCAATATCCAAAAGCCCAGGGGTGACAGGTGCAAGCCGTCCCTAGCGAAGCATCGTGGCTTGTCGAGCATATCATCCCAAGCTGACAGGCATTGGATCCCCTTTGAATGACACCAGTACTTAAGCCAATTGTTGAAATTGATCATCTTGTTTTCATATTGTGGCATCATTCTTGGTGAGGGTAAGATGCTACTCAAGGTCAGGGTCATACGGGCCTGGGCTACATGCTCAGAGAGCTCCTTTATGTCTCTTTTCATGTAGTCCAGGGAGGTACATCTCAGGTCATTCACACCAGCATGGACAATGACTGAGTCATATTTGTACTTGCCTTGGAGTGACCTGAGTGCTTGTGTTATGTGGCGGATCCTAGCACCTGACAGGCTGCTCACCGTGACCCTCTCCTTGTTCAGCCTGGTGAGCGGGACGTCAGTCTGCCTGATGATAGTGTCACCTATTACAAGTGTATCAGGTGTGTTGTTTAGTCTTAAGGGCTGTGACTGTTTGGCACACTGGCTTTGTGAGATATGTATTGCACGTGTTTTGTTTTGGGGTAGCGGCTGCTTGGGTGTCTGCTTTGGAAGTCTCTGCTGCTTCAGCAGATCTTTATTTAGAGCCTCCGAGTATGTTTTTGTGTGATTATGTGTTTGGTTTGCTGTTGTGGTAGGTCTATGTGAGACTGGAATTGTAGTGAGTGTGGTTTCCTTCTCCTCCTGACTGGTTATTCCAGTACTGAGTTGAGAGAGCTTAGCCTCCAGTTTGGCTATATGGTTGCATCTCTCACATGTGTTGGAATTTGTTGGGAGGAGGAGAGGGTTGTCTGTGTACATGAGGCAGTTGTAACATTGCCTCAAGATTCCCAGATTCACCAGCTGGACCGGAGAGGAGATTGACAACTGAACTTTGGACATTCTAGAATAATATTGGGAATTCCTTAATAATTGAAAACCAGGGCCAGTGGGGAGTGAGGGTGTAGTGCTTTTAATTTTTAGTGCTGACTTATATAATTGCTTTAGTGAGCAAGTGCCAGGTAACTTAAGTGCAATGTGTTACAGGTAACTTAAATGCAAAAACGACAAACAGTAACTTTCTTTCAAGTGAAACAAGGAAATAAGTACAGTAAGCAATGCAGATATCACTAGTGATCCACAGAAGCGCTGAGATCTAGTCTATGCTACAGCAAACAAGGTGTACCAATTTCAGTAAAATACAGTTCAAATATTCAGGCACTATAAACCTTTAACCAGAAATTCCCAGCTCAGAAGGGCAGAGTCCAGCCTCTTCTCCCACAAGAGTGCAGACCACAAACCTTCTTAATGTAAAATAACTGGCCTGAAGCCCAAGTGCTTAAACCAGAACTAATACACTTTAAGAATAACAGACACTGGGCTCTCAATCAGCAGTTCCCAACTTAGAAGGATGAAAGCTACCTGTCCTGCCACCACAGTGCATGCCACAAACCTTCCTAATGTAAAACAACTGGTCTGAAGCCCAAGTGCTTAATCCAAAAGACTTAGAACGATAGCTACACTTTAATCAAGTTACTACCAAGCAGTAATAAATACAATTGAATACTTTAGAGAATGCCTGGATTAGTGCTCAAGTTACACAAACAAAGCTAGATCCAGCAGGCCCTGAATCCAGTCTATGCCACAGCAAACAAGGCGCACCAACTTCAGTAAGAAGCAGTTCAGATATGCATGCACTATAAGCCTTCAACCAGAAATTCCCAGCTCAGAAGGGCAGAGTCCAGCCTCTCCTCCCACAAGAGTGCAGACCATGAACCCTCTTAATGTAAAATAACTGGCCTGAAAGCCCAAGTGCTTAAACCAGAATTAATACACTTTTAGAATAACAGACACTGAGCCCTCAATCAGCAGTTCCCAACCTAGAAGGATGCAAGCTACCTGTTCTGCCACTACAGTGCAGACCACAAACACTCTCAGTGCAAAACAACTGGTCCGAAGCCCCAGTGTTTAAACCAAAAGGCTTAGAATGAGTTACACCAAGCAGTAATAAATACAATTGAGTACTTTTAAGATGATGCAAAAGTAAAAAAAGTAGGTAGAAACACAAGTACAGTAAAAGCAGATGAAATTTTTTATTTTTTTTTTCTGAACAAGTGCTGAGATCAAAGAAACAGATTTGAGTGCTGAAACTAGAAAACTGGCTAGTTATAAGAAAAAAAAACTAAGCTAGAAGGCTTCCCTCCAACACAAAAGGGCTTGGGGGCTCAGAAGCCTACAAATAGTCTACACCACTTAACAGGAAAGGCAGGAAACAAGCTTACATTTTTTTTTTTCTGTTTCCCAGATGCTCTCTTTGTACACAGTAGGAGTGCCTGAAATCAGAATATGATCTCACTGCACTCAGTTGAGTGAGCAAATGAGATGGGCCCAGAAGGAGTATCCAAACACAAATTTACAAGAGGGGCGGGCAGTTGCAAGGCCACTAAGATTAACACCAAAACAAAAACAGGGAGAGTGGGTGGGACTAACTGAAGAGCAGAGTGAAAACTTCCAGTTCAGTTAATATTCCTTCCACACAGTTAAAATCAATTTAAATACTGTATTTTATTTGAAAAAAAAGAGCAGATAAAGGTACTTAAATTCTCTTATACATCCAGTTGAATATAGTAAGTTCTTAGCCGGCCAAAGCTGAGGTTTTAAGCAGAAAATATTTCACACTGTACCACTTAAATAGGCAAGGACAGGAAATCAAAGAATGTGACTACCCCCACACCTGTAATTACTAGCAAATAACAAAATTCAGCAAACACTGACTAACTTCCAGTTCAGCTAATATTCCTTCCACACAGTTAAAATCAATTTAAATACTGTATTTGAAAAAAAAAGAGCAGATAAAGGTACTTAAATTCTCTTATACGTCCAGTTGAATATAGCAAGTTCTTAGCCGGCCAAAGCTGAGGTTTGTTTTTCACTATACACATGGCACTCCTATTTTATTAAAATATAATCCTCTTTCCAAAGTATTTTATAACCAGTCAAGACTATTTTGATTGTAAAAAGTAAGACAAATAGATTCTGAAAGATGTATAAAAAAAAAGACTAAAAGAGGGACTGAAAGATATTGATCACATCACACCAAATGGACAGCAAGGCTGGACCATTCCACTGGGAACCAAGGTTCTAGAATTGCTCCAAATTGTAAATCCAAATAAATTCAGTGGGCTATACCTGGTATACTTGGCATGCCCCGGTCTTAATCATCAAGGGGAGTAGACATGTTCCTTACCTGCTTGCTGCAGCATGTGAGAAGTACTCCTATAACATGGAAATGGTTAACTAGTACATAAACACTGAACAATACTTGAGGTCTGTGTGTGGTGCTTGTTACAATAGCAGGCACCTAGCTAACTATATGCAGGCTATCAGATGATTTTGGGGGGGGGGGGGTAATATATGAAGAGGAAAAACAGGAATTGAATGCAGTCCAAACACTGCTTGGTAGTACGCAATGCAGGGGGTATCATTACAAATTTATCCTGCAAGGTAATATGATGCCAGCTCTCTGCAACAATGAATGGTGAGTCCTACCCAACATCAAACAAGAGACTGGTGCTAACAAGTATAATGGACACACAGACAACAATGTAGAGTAGCTGAGAGTGTTTTGTCATTCAGAAATGTCATTTCTGAAACCTGCATGCCTCAGAGCATGTGATCTTGTGTTCACAAGAATGGGTCCTAAATATGTTCCTTGCTTGTGTCACACAATACAACTTATGGTTGATACAGCGGAAATTGGCAGCTGATCAGTATATGCCTGATACAATACAAGAGCAGGCTAATGTGTAAAGCAAGATGATGATAAAGAAGAGAATTCCAGGGCAGCAGCATGTCCCACTCAATATACATTGAACTCAGTATGGCAACACCATGGCATTTAAACACTATATGATGGCATTGTACATAGTAAAGCATTTATCAGCTAGAAATATACACTGTGTATTGCTGTAGTGTCTTCCATCATGCTGTCATAGTATGCAGAAGTGTTTGGTTCTGTGGCACAGTGACCCAGTCAACAAGGACTTGAATAGTAGCTTGAACACTGAAGAAGTCATGCAGAGGAGTGAGGAAACATGACCTGCTTATCTCTGCCAGGGTAGGGTAAGGTAGAAGGTGTTTAAAGAGCACATATGGAAAGTCCAGTTTCTCCACTGGAAACCATGGAAACTGCTTTCAATGACAGAACTGAGAAGGGCTGCTTGCTTGCAATGTCCCTGGTGGAAGTGAGGGCCATCCAGCACAGTTAGCCCAGTGCACATTTCCCTTCCACTCTGTAAACTGAGCATCCACATGGGTAATGTTAGATCAACAAGGTAAAACCATCAAACCATCCCTGATGACTACATAAATAGAAACTACTCTCAGTCAACCCTCACCACAATGATGGAGAGTAAATGGGCTGATTGACCAGTAATGTGCTGATAATAGATAGACAACAGGGGCAAAGAATGTCAAATAACAGTGCCCAGAAGTAAAGTGATTTACGAGCATCTGCAACCTTTTGGTATCAGAGTAACATTATATAGACTGTGTAGTATAAAATAGCCTTTGAAAAGTACAGCCCTCAATAAATATGGGAACATATACACATTATGTCATTATATGGACAAATGCACTTTCCAACTTAGCTTTGCAAAATAATAAGATAGCGTTGCATGTCATCTGCAGCCATCAGTCAGACATCATAAATGTGAGAATTTGTGCATGTGACGTGCTGCAGTGACCAGGTACAGCAGGTTTGGAGCCATCAATACAAAATCACGCAGACCAAAAAACTTTGCAATGAAGGATATATTGGCAATGGTCACTGGTCATCACAATGAACAGATATGGCTAATATGGCTTGTGTTCATACTGGATTTCCATATAGTAGCACACTGAACACAAGTCAGTGCACATAGGAACACTGTAACTCCCAGCATCTGTTGACAGTGTCTTCACCTGCACACAGTCTTATGGTGTTCCCACAGTCTATATGTCCTGTCCAAGGAGTTACTGGATGCCAGCTGTTGAAGTCCAGTTGTCACACACATTAGCCATGGCATCTGCCATTACTGTAAAGAACCATGGCATTAAACATTTTGGGCACCTTGCAGCATGGCTACAGCTGCACACAAACCAGACAAGACCATTGCAAAATGATGATTGTAATGGACAGTCTGGTGTAGGAGCATGTTGCATGTAGCCATGCCAGGTTGAGCAGATTTGAGTCATTTCTTTTCACAGCCCCAGCCTTGCATATGAGCATATTCTTAGCAGTACCCATAGGTGTGTGTCATACTTTGTGTCACCAACTGTTCTACAGTACCTGTGTCTATGTCCCTACTTACTGCAATACAACAAATGACAGTAGTATGTGTCTTTCTAAACAGTAAAGCAGAAACTGTAGGTGATGTTGGTGATCCCAGATATGCAGCCTTCACCCTGTGTTTATGTCTCCTTCAATAATACTGTTGTGGTTAATTTGTGCAGTGGCCAAGTCTATGCAATCCTTGTGACTGAGGTGGACTGTAGGTGTATCTAATTCAACTGTAGTACTACCACCATAGTTATTCTGCACTTCTCACATACCAGATATAGCACCTTTGTTTCTTTGCTGATGTCTGCTTATTACATAATAGATTTATCCACCAATTCACCAAGTGACTCTCAAAATTAATTTTCCCTGAAAACACCAATATTCCCCAGTAGTCTCTCTGCATCGAGGATGCCTGGGGTGTACTCCACCCATCAGAAATAACACATTTAAGTAGAAGTAAACAGGTGCACAAACTCAGTAACTCAACAGGGATGTATCCATAGTCAACTGATCAGCAGAAAAAGGTATTGTGTTTATGGCTGTCAGTTTCATTCTCATATTTTCCTGCACTGCTGTCTCAGCCAGTGCAATAATGCTGCACAGCCAAGACTGCATCGGTCCATGTTCCCCAAATCAGTAGGCTCAAAGAGGTGCCAGAAATATCTGTTAAAACAAAAATAAACTGACCCCATGCATCTAGTGTGCAAATGATGTCTGCCATATGTGTTGCATATGCACTGATAGAATACTTATTGCAAGTCCTGGAGATGCCCTGTGTCCTGTAAGCTAATCGGAGCTGATATACATTTATACCATAAATTAAACTCAAAAATAAACACTGCAACGGCAGGGATCCACACCACGAAAATCTTTATTTAAACAAATATACACGATTGAGCGCTTTCTTCCCTGCTACCAGGGATTTCATCAGAATCTATTTCCATTCCCAGTTTTCCCTTATAAATACTTAAATTACCTCATGATGTCACAAGCTACTAAATTAATTGATGAATTTTAAAGTGCCAAGTGCATTTAAAACATGTTAAAAACAATATAATTACCATATACCTAGCCACATTTTAAAAAACAACAATAAAAACTTATAGAATACAATTCATGCCAAATGTTCCCATAAAACATTTTAATTTTGTGAATTCCACTTTTCTATTTAATATAGGCTTTATTGTAATGATTTCATTTAAACCAGGGGGTAGGCTTGCTTGTAATTTTATTTGCCACTTAATTTCTCTTTCTTCTATAAATGTTCTATAATCCCCACCCCTTGGATTTCTTAAAACCTTTTCTAAAATTGTAAATCTAAAATCTTTGCAGCCTGGAGAGCTACTAATATGCCTATATAGTACGTTGTTAGAGTTGTGTGTATTTATCTGGTATGTGTGTTCATATATTCTGTCTTTCAATTCTCTTTCAGTTTTACCTATGTAAAAACTGGGACAGGTTTCACACATAGCCAGATAAATCACACCAGTCGTTTGACAATTCCCTCTTACTGGTTTCACTACATTTTGTAAATAATTGTTATTTTTTATATTTTGTTCTGTACATACGTATTTACACTGTGTGCAATTACCACATTTTGTAGTCCCTAGTTTAGAATTCAACTTAGTGTGCAATTCAAAATTCTTTTTCAGGTTTACACCTACTTTGTATACAAAATTTGGTTTATTACCCCCTGTATTCCACAACTTAGGGTTATTCCTCAAAATAGCCCAATTCTTTGTTATAATTTTCTCTACCTCCTTTGCGTAGCCTCCAAATGGAACTATCATAGCTCTTTCATAGTTCTTATTATTATTTTCTATGTTATTTATTCCACTGTCTTCTCTCAAGCCATGGATATTACCTAAAAGTGGCTTAATGTTTTTACCCCATTCTCCTTGAATATATTCCACATATCCATTTACTATTTTTACCGGATAGCCCCTCTCTAAGAACATTTATACCATCCCAAGTGGTAAAGCTCTGTAAACTGATAGCTCTGGTGTCACAAGTTCTTATGGATATGACTTAAATAAGGATTATGGCTCATTTTCTATAAGGAGAAGTGAGTGGCAAAAACTGTTCTCTGAAACACCAGTGTCAATGCAGGTTCCATGAGTACAATTACATGTTTACATTGATTCAGAGTCAACATAAAAGCATATTACAAACAAAAGAGATCATTAAGAGAATCATCAGTAATAATATCAGGATGTTGTATCTTAACGAAGCAACACAGGAACCAGATAATATAGCCTGTGAGACACTTCTCTTCTCTGTTCCTGTAACTAGAATTTGATCCGACCTTTGGTGGGAAAAGTGTACACAGAACACTGAAGCCCCCCTCCATACAATCTTTAAAATATTTAGACAAATAATTTTCACAGTTCGGAATTATGTCTGCAATAAGTCTTTATGTAATAGCTATTGAAGAGCAGTCCTTCAGCTGAAAACATGTTCATTAGGTTTACCAGTCAGTTCTGTTTCAGGTCACCTCTGTGAACATCCGAGTGCTTGCTGTGATGGTAGTGTTGATAAGTTGTGAAGAATAAGCCTTGTGTAGAGATGCAGTAAAATGTAACAGGATTAAAACACACTGGTGAACAACAGGTTGCAAAAAGAAGCACATCATGTAGATTACCTTATGTACAGTTTGTTTTATGTGTACTTTACTGTGGTTACCATTTTAAAAAAGTTGAGGAAACTGGCTTGCTGTGTGGCTTGTAGCTAATTGTATGAAACAGTTAACAATACAACGCTGTTTATTTTGGTGACATTTCATGAACACTCACCTAATCATTTTTAGTGAGTCAGTGAAAACCACAAAAAAACGCACAAAGAGCAGGAACTAGTAGTCCGACCAGTAGTACCAAGGACACACTCCAAGGAAATTATCAATGAAAGTGTATAATTACACAAGTCCACCAAGCGGGTAAAAAATCACGTAATTTATTCAGATCTTGAATTCCAACAATACGAACAAATTGTTAAACGATTTCACCCAGGTTCAATCCCAGGTTTCCTCAGAACAAAAATCAGTACAACCAGTGGTGGGTTTAAATAACCCCAGCTTGAACATGTGACATTTCGTAATTGAAGTTATATCACTTCCAAACAAATAAAATACATTAAAACATAATAAATACCATAGACGTTTTCCCTTAGAAGAACTTTCTATAGTAAAATAGAAAGTTTTTATAAGGGAAAACGTCTATGTATTTATTATGTTTTAATGTATTTTATTTGTTTGGAAGTGATATAACTTCAATTACGAAATGTCACATGTTCAGGCTGGGGTTATTTAAACCCACCACTGGTTGTACTGATTTTTGTTCTGAGGAAGCCTGGAATTGAACCTGGGTGAAAGCGCTTAACAATTTGTTCGTATTGTTGGAATTCAAGATCTGAATAAATTACATGATTTTTTACCCGCTTGGTGGACTTGTGTAATTATACACTTTCATTGATAATTTCCTTGGAGTGTGTCCTTGGTACTACTGGTCGGACTACTAGTTTAGTGAGTCAGTGGCCATAATATCACACAAAGTTAAAAATAAAACAATTAATTTGGTGGGCTTACCCTAACTGAACATTTGTTGCAATACTCAGCCCAGCTAGGCTTTCTGAGCCCACCTATGTGACAAAAGTGATGACAACCAATTGGATTCTTGGACTCTGTTCTATCACTTACAGGACACATAAGAATCTTACTTCAGTGAACTTTGTTCTGGGATTGTATAAAAGAAGGTGCATGTAACAGGAATGTCCTTTACAGTATTGCGACCAGACCTTCCTAAAAGGATTTCTTTGTTTTGAGACATGGACATTGAGCTATAAGTAGGAGTACAGTTCCAGCATTATCTTTTGAATGTAGATACTGCCTCTATTCAATTATTTTTGTCTTAGTAGAAGAAACTGCTTTCCATCAACATGTATTTTTTTTATCAAATAAAGTATGAAATTATGTCTTGCATTACTGACTGTTATCCTGTCATCATTTATATTATTAATATTATTATTATTATTATTATTATTATTATTATTCCAACATGTATTGGGAGCTGTTTCATATATCTCAGTCCCTTCACACAAGTCAAAAATAATGGGGAGTTGTTAAAAGCAAATGGTCGGTTCCTTTTAAGGGGCAGGGCTGTTATAGATAGTTGTATGCTGAACTTGAAGTTAGAGCTATTTTATAAGGCACAATCTGAGAGATATTTACATTTTTCCTGATGTGATATAAAATTATCTTATGAATGTTAGGAATGACTTTGATGTCGAGTTAAGGACAATGCATTATTACTCATATTCAGCTTAAATTTTTAATAGAGTAACCAGCTGAGAAGTATGGGTGGGAGTGCAGTATCTTTACTGTTTTATGAATGCTGATACTGCCTTTTTCCTAAACTCTGAAGTACTGAGTATATTGTTATTTAAGACTATATCAAGCAGCTTGTTGCAGTTTAACAGTGGAACACTCACCACTTTCAATTAAAAGTCAGGAATGGGTCTAACATTTATTATGGTTCTGTGGGATACAGGCAGAATCTGAATAATTATTTCATTAAATGTCTTTGCAAGAGGAGTTTAAAACTTTAGTTGCTATTTAAGACATGTTATGGGTCTGAGGGATATGAAGTATTAAGATATTTTAGTTTTACTACTGTGATACTGTTGCTGTTATGTTGCTATTATAAATAAGTGGAGTTACATGCTTTGTAGACCTTTTTTATGGATTTCTTTAAGTGAACTCTAGCTGGTTTAATCTTTTTTTTTTTCTGTGGCTTTCCAATCTTGAAAAAATATATTCTTTATATGGACAGTTTGCACTGTAAGTGGATATTACATATTTTATTTATTTATTTATTAATATTTTAGTAATATAGTGATTGATATGCTATAATTGTGAGTTTTATAACTTACTTATGCATTGTAGATATATGAATCTTTTTTAATGCAGTTAAAACTCGATCTGATTTGTTAGTAATGCTGTCTTCCTATTAGCTAGTTGTGGTCACTTGTTTTATTTCCACATTTTAGTCTTTTAATTAAGTTTGTCACTGTAAAATTTGGGAGTGGCATCATCAGATATTTATGTATGTTTTTATTTGCTTGTTTGCTAATTTGTTTAGTTATTTCATTATATATTTCCACTTGGGAAATGAGGTTCAATTTTTATTTTTATTTATGTTTTCTTTTTTTTTTTTTCTTTTAAAAAATAGGTGTGGGTATGGATTTGCCTTAATTGGATAAGGATTTTTTTGTATTATGTGTATTTCTGTGTTTTCCATGCACAGTGTGTAAGCTTTTCTAGTGAGCTGCATATTTAAGGAAAATTGCACTTGATTTGATGATGTGGCAAGGGTATAAAAGTTATGATAGTGTGACAGTGATGTATAACAACTTCTGATGAGGCCCCCAATGTGTACGTAAACAACATTAGTAACATGGTATACCAGATACATGTTTTCAACATAATCTGCTCCATGGGTCTACTATTAAAATAAAATATAGTTAAGATGGGAATGGGATAGGTAGCGAAAAGGGAACTATGACTGTGACGTGTGTGCAGAGAAAGGGACGGAACCAGTGGTAATTTACTTTTACAAGGGATGACTCAAGCAGGCAAGTAGCTTAGTTAGATTGCTGCTGAGAAGTTACACTGGAAGGTGAAAGACACCTGAAGTAGGTAGACACTGGGGATACATGTTTAGAGAATTACACATAGTTGCATTTAATGCTGGAAATTATAAAGAGAATAAGGGGATGAGGTTGAAGTAAGTGCACTAGGTCCCAGTGGAAGAAAATAGAGAGAAAACAGACAGAATGCTAAGTTATCTGCATAAAAGACTAAGGAAGCACTGGATAATGTAGAAGAGAATGACAAGATGTGAGGAATATTGTATGGTGTGAGAAAATAACGAGATACATATCAGGAAATAATGAGGAGATGAAAAGTGCGTACAATGGCAAGGCTATTGTGTCATAAACATGGATTGACAGCTGAGATGACATATCAAATCATTTTGGTAATCAGATGGTAGAATATTAGTGCTCATTTACTTGTACAAAAAGGCCAATGAAGTTCTTTCAAAGAGAATTCAAAATTACCCAAAAACCACTAGTTATAAAATGGAAAAGTATCTCCTAAAATAAAAAAATGCACACACACACACACACACACACACACACACACACACACACACACACATATATATATATATATATATATATATATATATATATATATATATATATACCTAGATATATAAGTTCTATATTAGAACACCTAACATTCAAAATTTCGAGTGTTCTAATATCGAACCCTATGAATTGAAAATTTAAAACATAGAACATTCAGAACAGCAATTTTTTTTCCTAGGGAAAAAATTTGCTGTTCCAAAACACATACACACAACACAAGCACACCAAACAAACAGCAATCCACACACATACACCTAAACTCTTACACCTAACCCTACACTAAACTATATATACACCACTAACTATCCACTTACTTTAATCCAAACCCTAACCCTAAGGTCCATCACTATCACACAGTCACCTCACCCGTGCCCTAACCCTAACTCACCTACCCCGCCCTAACCCTCACATCCACACAGTCGCACACTTACCTGACCCATGCCCTAACCCTAACTCACCTAACCAACCCTAACCCTCATGTCCACACAATCGCACACTTACATGAACCCAACCCGTAACTTTCCACCACAGCGCTGAAAATACCAAAGCAACAGAAAAGGACAACTGAATTCTTTCCCTAGTTTTTCTGTTTCTTCGATATTTTTAGCATTCGCTGAAAATGTGTCGATATTAGAACACTCAAAATTTTGAACGTTTTCTGTTCTAATATAGACCCGATATATATGGACCAGTCCGTGCACAATACCTGGAAGTTCTGCTGCAATCTCAAGGACAGTCAGCATCATTACCTCTCCAGTATGAACAGCATGGGTGACAAGAGTGCTAAGGTTCTAAGTGCTGCAAATCCTCACAGAATGACTGAACAATTGTGGGACATCCAGATTCACGCAATAAACCAGTTAATGTATTAGCAGAAGACAGCAGTTGTAAGATGAATACCCAACAAGCTGATGGCATCATAGGAGAGGTGCTAGAGAAGGACCAAAACACAGTCAGCATTATAGACTTCCAAAGCTGCAGATTTAGTCAGATTTCATGTAATGCTCTACTCCAAGTACAATAACAAGAAGCAGCTCCCAAAAAGCTCCCAGTTCTGTATATTTGTATCTGTATCTGTAAACAATATATTGCCCAGTAATGAGGGGCTAAAAATTTATTGCCAGCAGCAGAGTATTCCACATTCTTGTGACAATACCCCTGTGTGAAAAGTTACTGCCTGTGTGAGTACAGACTTCATTCAACTGGACCAGACTGTTTACTTAACTAATAGAGCAGACATATTAAGGGTGCTTGTTTGTGACTTATCTAGAATAAAGTAATCCATCTATTTATCTACCCATCTATATGTATTTTTATTTCTATTTCACTTGGTGCTAATATTTTGCAGTTCATGTGGTTGTTAGTAGTAGAGCATAACTTTTCTTTATCATTTCATTGGGAGTTGCAGTAGTGTTATCTTTAACACAGTCATAGCAATAAAATGTAGAGCCCATCCAAAGGACCATACCATATAGGTATGTATAGCCCCTGTGCTAGTTGTGTTAAGACGGGTTGCTCTCACGTCATTTAAAGTGTCACTGCAGGTTTGGTTTAAGTGATACAGAACTGAGAAATGATTAGCTTTTCAATGAAGATAAGAAGGAGAAGGATTCAATCCATGGGGAAGGTGAAGAGTGATAAGGGTGAGTCAACAAAATGTTATGAAATATTCTGTAAGTGTAGCCATGATATGGAGACACCTAAGGGATGAACTTAGTGTAGCTCATTAGGATCTCCTGCTAAAGATCTCCAGTGTTGAGTGTGTGACCTCTGGTAGTGCCTATTATAGATTTTGACAACAGGTATGTAGTCAAGGCAGTATTCAGGCAGGGAGAGGTTTGAGAGGTTATGTAGACTCAACAGAATCACAGTAGAGGCATAGAAGCTACTTAACTACCCGGCCTTATCTCTCATAACACCCATGTCTAGGTACAAGCAGGGGTGCATACCAAATTCAGCTCATACTCCTTAATCACATTGCTTCTTGAATTTGGAAAAGAGTCCCAACTCCAGTGTAGTATCAGACCCAATCACTCATTTGCGTGAAAGCAAAAATAGATTCTAAGGAAGAATGAGTTGATACCTGCTCCTTAACTTGGCTTCTATACTGAAGGTTCAATTAAGATCGCAAGAGTTATTCACCATGTTAATGTAGACTACCTAGTATCCATAAATGCACAAAAAAAAAAAAAAAAAACCGAAAAGAAAAAATCCCCATCTACCTATTCCCCATTATCATAGTAATAGGATATGGATAGCCAACCAGTGTCCTATTCTACTGCGTCTATTCTAAGCACTTGAGATTGATTTCTAAGGGAGCAACTGATCACACTGCTTTCCCAGCAATCTTTAGTTATATGATTAGAGACTACTGGGGAGGAGATGCAGACTTGCAGATTTTCAGGGTAGTTTGGTTACTTCATTTTAGACTTTGTGTGTGTTTTTCTGTTAAGGTAGTCTACAAAAACATACTCGGAGGCTCTAAATAAAAATCTGCCTAAGCAGCAGAGACCTCCAAAGCAGACACCCAAGCAACCGCTACCCCAAAACAAAACACGTGCAAAACATAGCTCACAAAGCCAGTGTGCAGAACAGTGACAGCCCTTAAGGCTAAACAACACACCTGATACACTTGTAATAGGTGACTCTATCATCAGGCACACTGACATCCCGTTCACCAGGCTGAACAAGGAGAAGGTCACGGTGAGCTGCCTATCAGGCGCTAGGATCCGCCACATAACACAAGCACTCAGATCACTCCAAGGCAAGTACAAATATGACTCAGTTATTATCCATGCTGGTGTGAATGACCTGAGACATACCTCCCGGGACTACATGAAAAGAGACATAGAGGAGCTCTCTGAGCATGTAGCCCAGGCCGGTATGACCCTGATCTTGAGTAGCATCTTACCCTCACCAAGAATGATGCCACAATATGAAGACAAGATGATCAATTTCAACAATTGGCTTAAGTATTGGTGTCATCCAAAGGGGATCCAATGCCTGTCTGCCTGGGATGACATGCTCGACAAGCCACGATGCTTCGCTAGGGAAGGCTTGCACCTGTCACCCCTGGGCTTTTGGATATTGGCAAAGGCTCTTGCCACCCCCATAGTGCCTTTTTTAGGCAAGGCTCAAAAGACAAGCCCACCTCCATAGGTATCACAAGGGATAAGAAACTAAGAGTAATGCTACTCAATGCCAGAAGTCTAAACCTCAAGATGCACGCACTCGAAACTCTCCTTAGCATGGAGAACATCGATATCTGTGCAGTAACAGAAACCTGGTTCAAGGCTCCCGAGAGCACCCCAGCACTACCAGGTTATACCTCATATCATGTTTTTCAGCCCCAAAACTTGGATCGAACCACAAAAGGAGGGGGAGTATCAATATTCGTCAAAGATACCCACACCTTCAGGTTGGTGGCACAGCACGAAGCATCAGAGACTATCCATGTGCAACTAACAGTGGGTAAAACTGCATTCCATTTTATAGCCTGCTACAGACCACCCTCCCAAACCCAGGAACCCCACTCGGCCTTCCTGAGAACACTGGAAAATATGAAGGTCTCTCCAAAGACCATTATATTATATTGGGCGACTTCAACTACCCTAACATAGACTGGGAGCATTACTCTAGCTCCAACAGCCTAGCCCAAAGTTCCTAGAATTTATAAACTCAAATGCTATGGAACAACTTGTTGCCATTCCCACAAGAGGGGAAAACATACTGGACCTGATCATCACCAACATGGGGACTCTATGCTCCAGACCAGAAGTGTATTCCTCACTGGTAAGATCAGACCATAAACTAATCTCACTAGATATTCACATCCCGACCCCAGCCCCTGCCCAGAAAACCACAGTGAAAAACTTCTCTAAAGCAAATTTCACACTCCTCAAAACTGAGATGGAATCGTTCTAAACCCCCAGGCCTGTGGAAAATACGGTCCAGACCGCAGAATCCTTTATAAACGCATTCTATGAACACCTTCAGGAATGCATGGATAATGCAATCCCAAATAAAACCAAGACCCAATCCTCCAAAGTTAGGCATCCTGTCTGGTGGACCCCAGCCATAAACAAACTATACAATAGAAGGAGGAAGCTACTACATGATAGAGCAAAATCCCAAAAAGGGAAGGCATCGCTGATCAGTATAAGCAAAAAACTATGGGCACTCATAAAATCGTCTAAGGCCAGCTTTGAGAGAAAAATTCCACAGGACACTAAGGATAATCACAAGACTTTCTTTAGTTATGTTAGGAACCTGGGTGGGAATTCCCAGATATGCTCAGAATTAGTCCAAAATGACAAAAAATACACCAAACCCACAGACATTGCCAACATCCTAGCTGACAGGTTCAGTGCAAACTTCTCCCCCCCTTCCCCACCAAAAGGGCAAATATCTATCCCAGCAGGGTGCTGCCCCCCTGACATCTCAGATGCTCAGGTAAGAGCCGCCCTCTCCAAAGCAAAAAACACAGCATCAATGGGACCAGACGGTGTCCCGGGCTGTGTCCTACATGAACTCCAAGAAGAACTAAACCCAAACATAAAACTACTGTTCAATCTCAGCCTTACTACAGGATATGTACTCAAAGAGTGGCGTACAGCAACAGTGGTCCCTCTCCACAAAGGTGGTGCCTCAATGGATCCTGGAAACTATCGCCCCATAAGCTTGACTAGCTTGGTCTGCAAGGCTATGGAAAGGATCATCATGGACCTCATAAATAAAGATATTGGGGACCTACAGACACTGGATCCTACCCAGTTTGGCTTTGTTAAGGGCAGATCCTGCCTCTTAAACCTGGTCGATTTCTTTGAAACAGTCACCAAGGCCATTGATGAGGGGAAGGTGGTCCACACAGCTTACCTGGACCTTGCAAAAGCCTTCGATACAATACCCCACTCGGGCATTATAGATAAGCTCACCAGCTTAAATATAAACCCTTATGTCACTAGATGGGTTGCAAACTGGCTCAAGGACAGAACCCACATGGTTAGAACTGCTGCAGCCATGTCAGACTCCAAACCAGTTACAAGTGGTGTCCCGCAAGGCTCAGTCCTGGGACTTCTCTTGCTCGGTATATATTTCACGGAGGTACAGGCTAACACGGAAGGACTGTGGCTGACCAAGTTCGCAGATGACTGCAAACTGGGCGCCATAATCAACTCTCCAGACGACACAAGCATCCTACAAAAGGGCCTCATAGAAACAGACAACTGGTGCCAGAGCCATGGCCTCAAGCTAAATGCCAAAAAGTGTATAGTCATCCCCTATGGCAAAAACAAAGTGCCCACAAATTACCACATAGGTGGTAATCCATTAAGTACGGAAGACGTAATTAGGGACCTGGGGACCCAAGTTGATAGCAATCTCTCATTTGACAACCATGTGGCCAAAGTGGTTAGAAAAGCATTTTATATAGCCCACCTAATCATGAAGGGATTCACATCTAGATCAGGGGAGGTCATTGTGCCTCTTTACTCATCCCTCATCAGGCCCATGATTGAGTACAATGCCCCTTTTGGAATGTACCTTACCAGACACCTGCAGCAACTGGAAAGACCCCAAAAGTACCTCACCAAGAGGATCAAAGGGCTCAAACAGATGCCATATGCTGCACAGTGAAAGAAACTCCAGCTCTACTCAGTGGCGTACCGCCTGCTCAGAGGCGATCTGTGCCTGACGTATAAAGCCATATCCAACCCGGAATTAATGGACATGCTGCACCTCAGAAAATCCAAATCTCATCGAGCTATGTGCTCGAGAGACTTGAACCTCAGCACTGAAATAAATAGGACATGCTGGAGGGACAGATTCATAACCCAGAGGCTCCCTTCACTCTGGAATAAAATCCTTGTCCAGGTGAGGCAGAGTCCCTCATTGACTATCTTCAAGAGGAATCTTGATGAGTGGATGGGAGATAGTAGGTTTACTCCGGGTATCACTTCTGTGTCATTTTTAGACAGAGGCACAGTATACTAACCTCAAAAAAGGGCATAGCAAAATTCATTTAAAATGGGTGGAGAAAGCCAAACACACTCTGGCTAGGCTTATTAATGCCCTAGGGCAGATAGCCTAGTATGAACCTATGAACCTAAGACTGCAGATACCAAACCCCCTCACTTGTACCTCATTATAAGAAGTGTTCCTCATATTAAATCCTGTCAGTTCATTGTGCAACTCTGTGCCACAATGAAAGGGTTTGACACACATTGTCTTCAGCAATTATCAACAAAAACATGAGCTTATGACATATCGTCGAATGGCTATTTAGCGAATACCTATTTATCGAAGCTGCTCTTCAGCGAATGGCAGATTTTAACTAGGGCAAACCAGCATTTGGCCACCATCTGGAATTTCCCCTTTTCCCCACTGTAGTACAATCTCAGAGTTAGTATATTTAATTGGGGGGGTGTAGCCCCCATATTGGCAGGTTTTAAATTGTATTTATTTTTTTTCTGGTCACTCAGTTGGCCAACCACTTGTGTTCCCTAGTTAAAATCTGCCATACACTGAAGAGCAGCTTTGATAAATAGGTGTTCGAAGAATAGCTATTCACTGTATAGCCATTCAACAAAATGCCATAGACCCCAAAAACCCATTAATTAATGTTGAATAATACTGAATTATATTAATTCATCAAAATAATGTTTTTTAAGTACAATGACATTGAGACCTTTCTAGCTGAAGCTGATAAAGAGTGTTCCACATCTTGTCCATTTATTCTACACTGTGAAGAGCTAGTGTTCCACATCTTGTCCATTTATTCCACACTGTGAAGTGCTAGTATTCCACATCTTGACCATTTATTCTATACTGTGAAGAGCTAGTGTTCCACATTTTGGGGGTGGAAGGTTGAGAGTTATGGCTGTCACTAAATACTGATAACATGTGAGTTTCAGACTTCATATCCTTCACAAAATGCATGGTAATGCGAAATGTTTCATTCTAGCAACTTTCTCACTATATAAGAGCAATTTTTTTTAAATCTGCCTATGATTTTTGACCTTTGCAACCCATTATTTTTGTTTTAGTTCCTAAAAGTAAGGTTGAGACCCATAGGGTAGGGGTCCCTGCATTAGTACTTAAGATGTGAATCAGTAACATGAAATACATTACTGTGCACTATGTTTTATTACTTATTGACAATCAAAGTTGATTGCCAGTTAGATGGGCAAGGCAGAGCTGGTTTGAGCCAAGATCTGGCTTGAGTACCAGTGAAGATCAGGTTTGTGTTCAATCTGTGAACAAGCCAAGCTTCTATTTCCTTTTATTTGTTTTTTGTTAGTTATTTAACATCTGAATCAGATCAAACCTGCATCCTGTGTGTGCTTTCTGTTAATTGCAATCATGTTAGATAAGGCCTACAGAACTGTGAAAGAAGGTAACTTGGTGACCCAGTCACAACCTGTGCATTAAGGCAGACCAAGCACCAAGGTTCTTGCTTTCATATACTGCCATGAAAGTAGTTGCCAATGCCTAAATATCACAAAAGTGTCAGCATCATTAACTGATACACTGTCTTCAATATTAGGTACTGAAACTTCCATTTTAGTGATTACACCATCCTGCTAGGCTGACTTCAAAGAATTGCACATACTCAGCATAAATAGAAATGCAGAGCTGTACTTGTCAGTGAGTGTGTACACATCCAGGTTGATAAGGCAAACCAACACTGATGACATATCTTTCTCTTTACACAACATAGACTTTGTTGCTCTTCTGTCAGTAATAAATGTAAGGGTAGTGCAGTTCACTTTTGCTATTATTAGCTGCTCCTGTTAATTGTAAAATCCTTATCATATTTTCAGCTATAAATGCTTATTAGTTCAGTTGTGCTTCATTTTCAGTATAATTAATAGACTTGCTCTCTACCTCATTTGCCAAGTACGGCATTTTTCCCACACATTACAAAATTAAAGCTATAAATTGTTTATAAGTTGTGTCATATAGTCCAGGATTTAATTCCTTCAGCCTCCAATTTTGTGTTTTGTGATTATGAATAAGTCACTTCATCAGAAAGTGCTCCCATATTCTCAAGTATACCAAATGTGCACTATCTGAGCCTCTACTGGAACTTTTCAACCTTAACCTATCTTTGCAATTGTTCCAGATGCCTGGAAAACAGCCATTGCTCCTGCCCTACACATGGGCGGACCCTCTATTGACATAGGTAATTATAGACCCATTAGCATCATCAACCCTTTATGCAAACATAGCAAAAGTCATTTATGCAGACATGATCTAAATCTCAATCAGTTTGGTATTGTGAATGTCAGGTTCTGGCTCTTGGACCTAGTAAGTTTTTTTGAAAAGGTTACAGGGGCTGAGGACAGTGGTCATTTTGTGCACATTGCTTATCTTGACCTGCCAAGTCTTTTGACATGATCCACCATGCTGGGATTATTGAAAAATTAGATAAGATTAATATAAACCCCTACATTATCTGCTGGATTGCAAACTGGATAACCATCAGATCCCAAATTGTGAAAGTTGCTGGTT
>NC_056736.1:78398371-78408371 GCF_019279795.1 Protopterus annectens | reverse complement strand
TATATATATATATATGTTTATGGATTCCATACATTACAACAAATGTTCATTAGAAAGAAAGTCAAATACAGAACCTCACTTGTACGAAATAACACTCTACCGAAAATCCATTAGAATGAATAACACTACATCGAATGTGTGATATACGTATCCACTTAATCGATTAATACTTCAGCGAATAATAAACAACATGATATCTTAAATATCGTACACATTGTGCATTCTATGTTCAACGTAGAATATACAAACATGGCGAACACGGTAACGTCCAGCCCAGGACTGATAGGAAAGTTACATCAAACTATCAAATCAAGGAAAGGAAATTACTTGCTTGTCATTGAAGGATACATCTACTACCAGGAAAGGTGCAGCAAAACTAGAAAGTACTGATGCTGCAAGCACAAAATAACCGAACAATGTAAGGGTAGAGCAATTACAATCAGTAGTACCTGTGGAGAAGAGTTGATAAAGATGTACAACATAGTCATCCCGGAGATCCATGTGAGATAGAGAAGTACACTGTCTGTTACAACCTTAAGCAACGTGCATCTGTATCAAATGATTCTACCTGCCTAATAGTGGACGATGTGTTAGCATCCACTTCACTGGAGTTTGCACCAGCAATGTCTAGTAGGATGGCAATACAACAGCAAGTCAGAAGAACCCGTGCAAAACTTAGAGGCAAGAAGGGAAAATGGGCTGTCTTGTTGTTGGATGCCACCTTGCATGATTTTCCAGTCAAAACTGGTATATTCCTGCAAAAAAATTTAAGCGACTCTAATCAAGAGAACATTGTTGTGCTATTCACTACTAAACAAAACCTTGTGGATTTATCTCAAGCCAGTATTTGGCTAATGGATGGTACGTACTTCGTAAATAATAAAAATTGCAGGCAGTTATATACAATCCACACCTTTATTAAGAGTGGATCGTACACTAAGAGCATTCCGTTGGTGTATTGCTTAATGGCAAAGAAGACATTGAAGTTGTACAATTACCTTTGGAGTGGATTATTATATTTACTATCCACAGAACAGCTGCAGTATCAAGTAGCCTACATACTGTGCAATTTTGAAATCACCAAGCTAAAAAGTATTAAGGTTAACATGCAAGACGTGACAGCTAAGGGATGCTTTTTCCACTTTGGACGTAACCTATGGAGGAAAATTCAGAGCCTGGGGTTGGGCAGTCTGTACAATTCCTCTGTTACGTTTCAATTAGCTGTGAAGGGAATGGTGGCTTTGGCTTTCATTCATCAAGATGACATGTTACCAACATTTCTCAAGTTAAAGAAAGATTTTCCAACCGAGGGTGAACAACTACTGCGCTATTTTACCGAGTGGTACATGCTTGGTAAACCACGGAAATTTAGCACCCATCATATTACACAATTTAGATTTCCACCTCTCTTCCCAATGCACTTCTGGAACGTAGCTATACTCAATGAGCTATGTCTGCTTAGGACAGAAAACAGCGTTGAGGCATGGCATCACTGGTTTAAGTGCCTAGTCGGGACAAATATGTCTGATATTATGCATGTTATGATTACAGTTGTGAACAGAACAGGATAGATGAACTACAGATTTGTATGTCTGCCAGCTGTGCTCCTTCACCAAAGAGAAGAGCCTTGTTAAGACGGGAGTCACAGTTTAAATGCATTTTCAACCACAGAAGTGATTATAGTAATGCAGAATTCGTTAGAGCTATTTGCCATTTATTGTAAATGTAGCACCCTCAAGACTCTCTCACGTTTTCCACAAATGTGTCATATTCAGCCTTACATAACACTCTACTTTTTGTTGCATAATATTTCAATTACAGCAGAACACATTGCATGGGTGTAGTTAGTTCAACTTTACATATTAATGGTTATACTATTGGGGGATTTAGTTGCAATACACGTATATCAGACATTCGATGTAGTGTCATTCCTACTAATGGATTTTTGGTAGAGTGTTATTTGTACAAGTGAGGTACTGCATTTCACTTTCGTTCTACTGAACTTTCGTTGAAATGTATGGAATCCATATATGTATATATATATATATATATATATATATATATATATATATATATATATATATATATGTATGTATATATGTGTATATGCTCTTACATGTATATTTGCTTGAATGTATATATGAAAACTTAAACATTTATATATTCTTATTCATTTGTGAAATATCTTGCAATACTCTACCAGGTTCTTATCTACTCTCATTGTATATTTTGTACACTTGTATTTTCAGCCAAAAGGGGGAATATCCTTTTATTGTATGCTAATGGCTGTAAAGTCTACAGTCTGTATGCTACTACTCTGTAATGTCTCTTTTGTAAATTTTTCTTCTCTCTGTAAACTTATGGAGTTTTCCTCCCCAGGACTACGCTGAAAATGGACACTTGTTGTCCAGTCGGACTATCCTGGCAAACAAATGTTAAATTAAATAAATTATATATATATATATATATATATATATATATATATATATATATATATATACACATGAGTCTACCTGATAACACCGACATGCCAAAACACTGACAACGAAATAACCAACACGAAAACACGAAAAAAAAAAGTTCAAAAACACGAAACTTCACATGCCCGACAAAACAAAATCCCGACAAACAACAAAACAAATACCTTTCCCAAAAAACACACAACACAAGCACACCAAAAACCTTACAAACCTGCACTAAACCTTATATACATAACTATCTATGCACAAACCTTAACCCAAACCCTAACCCTAAGGTCCGTCACTATCACACACTTACCTTACCCGCACCTTAACCCTAACTCACTTAATCCACCCCTAACCCTCAAGTCCAGCACTATTGCACACTTACCTTACCCGCACACTTACCTTACCCACACCCTAACCATAACTCACTTAACCCGCCCCTAAACCTAAACTCCGTCACTATCGCACAATTACCTTACCCACACCCTGACCCTAACGTCCATCCCTATCGCACACTTACCTTAACATGTCGGTGTTCTCAGCATCGGGATTCTCAACTGTCGGTCTTCTCCATTGTTGATCTTTTGGTGTCAGTGTTCTCGTTGTCGGCATTCTGCGATGTCTGCATTTATATATATATATATATATATATATATATATATATATATATATATATATATATATATATATATATATATATATATATATATATATATATATATATATATATGTTTATGTATACACTCCCTATTCTACCAGTGAGCAACAAGGTAGCATCATTCCTTAAAATTTAACCTCAGTACTTCAAGAGTTAAATAACAAAGCCAAAAACACTACAATGATTTTTTTCTAAGAAAATAGTAGAAGCCTTATAACACTTTCCAGATATTGCATACCACAGATAATCCCTGTGTATTGACAGTCCTCTCCATTCTGATGTTCCATTGCTGACTACCCAAAGTTGTCCCTTCTTGTTTCTCTGGTCATACCGCTCCACCCTTGTATGTATATCTTAAATACATCAGATAAAAAACATTAGCTTTCATTTAGTGTTGAATTTTGTGTTTAGTACATTTTAGTCACAGAATGAAACACGAATGATACGATGCTGAGATGTCTGCAAAATGTTTGAAACAATGACAAATGGTAATATACAGAGCAATTGAGACTTATTTTGTGAATCCACTGCATCTAAGGTGAGAAAACACAATGCAAACACAACAGATTTCCTGCATTTAAGGTAAAAAAAGCAGAGCTAGATTAGCAAGTTTCTTAGGACTCATTGATGCTGTGCTATTGCCCACGTGACATGCTATGTATGTTGCAATTATGTTGGGCTGTGACTGTATAACATAAGGAGAGAAGGGAATCTATTGTAAAGCAGACTGTAGCCATTCAGTATCATAAGACATTCCAAAAATATGCTGGATAGTGTTCTTTATATGATATTCTCATTCCTAGGGCATAGTGTTTCCTGTGGAAGTGCTGCTAACATCCTTGCATTATGGGACTGGCAAGTCTTGTTGCTGATATGGCTAACTCTGTCATTGTTATACAGTACAAGCATGCCAGCTGCATATATTGTAAACACACACGTAGTTGTGCTGCTTAAATCACATTATGCAATGGCCAATGCTTGGGTAACACCATTCACTGTACCATAAGCATATTATGTCTCAGCTCTACATATCAGGCTGGGCAGATCCTGATGGATAAAGAAAACATGACTAGTCTGGTAAAAACATACTAGATTTCTCATATAAGCAAAACAGGAACTCTGAATGGGTTTCTCAGGTGGAGGGGGTTGCATGCAAGCAAGAAATGCTCATCGCTATAGTTAGTAACTACTGATGTCAGTGCAGTAAATATTTCCTTGTGAGTTATGCAGTTCCATAATTCACAGCTCAAAGTCAAGCCTAACTAACATGGCCATGCCAGAAGAAATATAGGGCTCAGATATTAGATTGAAAGGGCACTTGTGAACTGAAACACTCCATATCCTTCATGTAAACTGCAGAGCTCTTCTCTTCCATCGGTGCTCAATCCCAAGTAGAGACAATATCTGACTGTGATATAAATAAATAGGTTAGTACTAGGCTAACTGCCCTTGCGAGCCATAGACTGGGTTTGTCCTGTATTCCAACACCTGTGTCCACATTACATGCTGGTAAGTAATATATGCACCTCTCAGATGGGACAGGATTTCATTCCACATTACAGAAGTCAGTAACATTAGCTTACTGACTAGATGTTAACCTATTAGACAGGAGTATGATGCTTGCATACAGTCTGGTATGAAGCCAGATGTAAATGCAAACTCCTTTGTACTTACATCATGATGGTGGGTGCATGGCACTAAACGCATATTTTTTTAACAGGTAATGCTGGGATTCTCATAAAATAACTTACTTCTAAAACATGGCCTGTATCCATCCTATCTGCATCAAGTGGATGCCCCTGATGCAGATAACAATGCAGGCTAGCAGATCCTGGGTAAAAAACAATGCAGGCTAGCAGATCCTGCTCTTTGACATACAAGGAGGTATGTTGTACTGTAAATCAGCTGTATTAGTTGTTGATCACAGACAGAAAACCTGAGTATATATGTGTCTTTTCACATGCATTTCTGTTATCCAGGTTTTACATGTACAAGGAGTTATGTTATGCTGTAAAACAGTTGTATTGCTAGTTGATTACTAGACTGAATATGGCACACATTTGGGTTTTCATATGCATTTCTGTTAATCCTTGTATGTAGGTGGCACATCTGAAATGACCTGTGTGACCATCATGCCAAACATGTGGAGCCAATGAGTAGGAGCTGACAGGATTGTGACCAGTGATTGCCATCTTGCTGTCAGAGTCTGAGACAGCATCTGCTACTAGAATGGGTATATATATATATATATATATATATATATATATATATATATATATATATATATATATATCTGATACTCAAATATGTTGTTGTTATCTCTTCCATACAAAGAAATTTCCCTAGTTGTGTCCTGCAGGCCTTAGTCCTGTGTACTCATCTCCTTGGCATCTAATTCTGTAAGGCACTGGCAGACATCAAAGAATATGACAAACCAGACCTGCAAATGCCTACAAACTGGGCACTTTAATTTCCTCTAATAACACTCATATCTTCCAAGAAAGGCTTAATCAAACCAGCCATACCAGCATGTGGTACACTTATCATGAGCTCATGCTCAATGCCAAAACAAAAACCATGCAGTGTCATTTGGGAAACATGGCTATCCAAATACATGCCACATAAATGGCACCTTCCTTAAAAGTGTCACAATCATTTCAGATCTAGGCATGTTTATCTGCATCCACTGACCTTTGAACAATTGATCACCTTGTGTCATTCATGGTTATGAAAACATTCTATCCTGCTCAGCTATTTATTAGAAGCATATTCTGTGGCATTATGCAAGTCATAGTTCCCATTCCTTCGTCCCTCATTTATTTATATTTATTGAGTGTGTGAACTGATCCAGAGATCCTTTCCTGTTGTGAACTAGACCTAGTAAAGTTGCAGCTTTACAATTAATCATAGCATAGAATACAATGTCCCTTATAACACTTACCTCTTCAAACACATCACCCAACTGGAAGGGTGCCAATGATTCCTAATTAAAGAAAAACCCTCACTCAACTAGAAGAGTGTTAGTTATGCTTAACTAAAGAAAACACAGGACTAAGCTACTTGAGGCACCCCCGTTAGTTTAAAATCCCAATCACATTGCACCATTTCATACAAGTTTCTGCATGGTGGCCTTTAATTATCTATTCCTGTCATGAAAGACTCTGCCTCAGCAGACCTCTTTCACCTTCAGAAGATTGGCAATGTCTTGAATACTTTCTCCAAAGAACTCAATCATTATAACCTAATGGACCTGATAGCAGTATACATATCTGACTTAGCATATCCCCTACATGTCGAATAGACTTTCATTATGTGAAACAAAAGATTTCACCTCTAGGGTATACCTCTACTTGATCAGGGTTACTAATTTATTTGGGTTGCACTTGCTAGTTTCCTAAGTGGTCATCTACATTATTTGCATAGTTAAAAACCTTAATTCCTTAAAAATTGTTTGTCATTTTATTTTGACAAGACTTGCTGCTATTTTAAGAATATTATGCAAATAAAAAGGAGATCCTTCAAAAACTTTGTGAAAACTTGCCATCTCAGAATTTTGGTGACAGATTCATTGCATGTATTGCCATAACACAATGCTTTCATATTATCCAGAAACAATTTTCAAAAACAGTTGATAAAGTGCAGTCCATTCTTTGTACGACTTCTAAAAAATATATAAATTCCGGATGATAACCAAGGTTAATAAAACATATATTGTATTCTGTGCATGTCTGAAGAGGACAGCAGATGTCTTCCTACAGATGATTACTGGACATTGTTTTCTGTTGTTTTGGCACCCGGACTCTGAATTCTCTTTATATGTTTGTATTTTGGTGGACTGCTGCTGCTTCAGTAAATTTTTGATTTCACTGCACTGAGCACTGCTCATTTTCTGATTACTGCATTTTACATTGTTGCGTAAATGGAAAGAGAGAGAGCATTTTGCATTGCTTTGTTGCAGCTCACTTGCAGTTTGCTGTGTTGTTTTCTTGCTGTTGAACAATTGACTGAGCATTTGACTCTGCAAATGGATTGTCATCGTTGGCTGCGCTGGAGTTGCTGGTTGCTTAGATTGCCTTACATGCATTTTGTAGAGGGTCAGGATGTGGACCTCTGGAGGATATCAGTTTGGTACCAAGGTGTTTCCATCTGCCCCTGGTCTTTACTGAAACTTTCCATCGGCCATTCAATTTAATTTGTTCCCTTGTGCCTGGTACAGATGGATGGTCTGTTTTTTTTGTTTTTTTTTGTTTTGTTTTTTTTGTGGATGACTGGAACATGGTCACTTTGAAATAACTATAAATGTTATTTGTTTCCTTCATCTGGAATAAAAAGATAAATCAGAGTGTTGTGGAAATTGAAACTTTGCAACTAGGGTCAAAACTGCTGCACTTACAGAAGATTATGTAAATTATTGTTTTGTTACTTCCATTTTGATTTTGTAATAATTTGGCATTTGCTTTCAGAGTCCCTGCTTATAAATATATCTACTTTTTTATTATAAAGTTTCTGTCATATTAATGTGTCATATTAATGTATTATAAAGAGTGTTTCACCTTGATAAATATTTAGAAATACTGTGGAAATAAGCACTGTAATAAATTTGTAGTTGTTCTGTCAGTCAGAAATCATGTTATTAAATGATGTCATAGTATCAAAAAAATGCTGCCAATTATAATAGGAAGTGGCTAAGGAAATCAGCAATGCTGTAGTAAGCAAAAGTAAAAGAGCCAGGATAAATTTCTTCAAGCAAAGCATGGATATACAGATTAATTTACTGCATAATTTCTAAGACTGGCATATCTGACAGGGTCATTCTGCTGCATTATTTGCAAAACATTGTACACTTGACTTAGTGTTAGCTTTTGCACATGAAAACCCCATAATACTCTTGTTTAGACAAAGCATGGGAACTGTTGGAGCCGCATAGTTTTGTAAGCAAAGTATTTTTGTATATTACTATACCAAGGGCATTTAGAAAGATAGGCTGCTGCATTATGTTAGCCCATCCATTTAATTTTGTAATGAAAAACTCTGAAAGTAAGTAAGAAGGATCATGTTATCTGTGTGAACTATTCATTTGGTGAGGTTTTATGAGAAGGGTTAAAGGATTCATTGAATCTGTTTTTTTTTTTTTTTTGATGTTCCTTAGTATTGTAATAAACCCCTTACACTGCTGAAAAAATAGACACTATTACCTTTCTTGTTTATTGTTGCAACACTTCTTTTCCTGCTCATAAAAGATCATATAATAATATGCAATAAATATAACAGTGTTCCATGTTATGGTCTCAAACATCGGAAATGTGAAATCCACTTGAATTCAAAACATGAATTCAACTGAATTTTAAATCTTGCATTAATGAGGGTAATGTTTCTGCTATGTAACTATTTTTTCAGTTTAATAGTCTGAGATTGCTGCATATCAGAGAAAAGGGAATTCTGAGATATTTATTTATTTATTTTTTATTTATTTTATTTTACATTTGTTGACCGGGATAGTCCTACTGGATGCATGTCCATTTTCAGCGGAGGCCCGGGGAGAAAAGCTCCAAGAGTAAGCAGATACAGCATTACATAATACCAGCATTACATATTACAAACAGACTATTTACAGAGATTACGTAAGTAAGCAAGTTAAACAAGTTCCACAAGTTACAGTTAATCCTGAGCACAAGTCAGGATTAAATTAAATTAAATTACACAGTAAACTGGTTAACAAACCCCTACACATTCTAGAGAGAGTTAGCCAGGCTTGATACATTGACATAGCCAGTTAAGTGACAAATGTTGTCTGAGTCTAGTTTTAAATTGACCTAAGGTGGAAAGTAAGGTAATATCAGCTGGAAGAGAGTTCCAGGATCTACTTACAGAGTTTGCAAAGAGAAAATCACCGGCTGTGTTATTAATTTTGCTAGTCTGAATTAATAGTTTGTTAGAGGATCGAAGCGGTCCAGGATTGTTATAGGGGGTGATAATATATTTTTTTGTTTTTAGAATTAGTGATTTTTGCTTTCTGTTGTTGTTGTTGTTGTTTGTCTTTCGGCTTTTTCCTGGTAAGGGGTCACCACAGTGGAACTCCGGTCCGCTAATGATTGGCAGTAGATTTTCACGAAATGCCGAGGTGCCAGCTCGACGCCCAACCTTCAACAAAGGCATGCTCATTTACACACGCATGTCTTTCAAACGCTACCCAACTGCGGGGAGGACATGCAGACTCCACACAGAAGACCCTCCCAAGCCAAGCCGAGAATCGAACAGGAGAACCTCTTGCTGTGAGTCTCTGTTATGGTCACAAAATGTCCATTCTAACCAGTCTATAGCATCATGTTATTATATGATAAGAGCTATAGTTACAGATGAATTGACATTTTTTTACATGTAATAACGGTAATAAAAATGCTATCTCTTTAGTAGAATGTTTTGATAGAAATGATTCACTGCAGAAATATTACATTTTGAAAGGACAGCTCAATATTTGTCACTAGTGCCGCCTTCTTTCCTGGGAGGTCCCCCAAACTATTAAATCACTTGCATCCATAGCTAAGTATTCAACATTCATAAGCAATTGGTTTAATTGCTAAATGCATGACAGTCAGAAGAAGATGGGATTAAAAATGTTTTCCTCCAGTCACATACTAAACTGTAGATGCTAGTGGTTCAAGGAAGCTAAATTATCAATGAAACAGCTAGATACAGGTGCATTTTTATATGTTTCCTGTTAATAAACAGCATAGTTCAAATGCCCTAAATGACTGTACAAACTTTGTTGGATACATGATAGCTTTCAGATGCATTTATGTTTAAATAATAACTGGACTTTCATGATACATGATGGTCTTCAAATTGCAAAACTATCCTAGAGTTCAAATTTGCAATA
>NC_056736.1:78358371-78395871 GCF_019279795.1 Protopterus annectens | reverse complement strand
ACTTTCTCTAAGGATATGCACATCCATCTATGGCCATGAAATCAAACATATGAAAAGAGCTTGGCAGAGTCAGCTACATGCCCCCCAGCCAATAAAATGCATGCGTACATCTCTTCTCTAGTCTTCTCTGGTCATTGCTGGCATTGCAGTTGGCTGGATCACCTTCCACCTCAGAAGATGGGTGACGGCATATCAACTGCTCACTCCCACCATCCCCAGCATGTCCAGCACATGAGGCAGTAAACAGCCTCACATTGAATCATAGTCAAAGTTTTAGCATAGACAGAATCAGGCATTTTCCTTGAGAAACATTATGGTGTATAAGTCACTAAATAATCTAGAACTGACTAAATAGGGGTCAGATTCCAATAGCTCTACAAAACATTGCAGAGGGCCTCCACAATGAAAGCAATTCAAGACTGACTGTAAATAACTTAAAACCTAAACAGATGAGCAATATGTAGGGTCAGATTCGTTAACAGCTACATAATGTGTAGCTATCATGTTGGCTGCACAGCAAGCTATTTGGTATTCATTAAGCGGCTTGAGCTGCAAAACAAAGGGAAATGAGAGAATTTGCTAATGAAACCATAACAAGCTGAAGTATATACTAATTAACCAATCCAACATGGCAAAGCTATTCAGGAAGCTATAATGCATCATGTACACTCAGTGTAGTGTTTTGCTCTGTGCACCAAACTCTTTGGAATACAGGCATAATTACACATATAAAAATATGCATTAGGGGTTGCTGCTGATTTTATTATGCTGCATGTGCAACAAGCATTACATCAGGATGCTGCTGCCAGGACCTGCCTTTGGTCAACTGGTGCCCCAGGCAAAACCTCTCCACAGTGCCCCCCAACACCACTTTGTGCCCCCATCCTGGTCTACCCACACCATCCACATTACTGGAAAAGTGCCCCTGCTACAGTGGCACCCTAGGCAGTCGTCTAGATGGCCTATGCCTAAGGCCGGGTATGACTGTTGCTGCCAGACCATGGGTAAGAAGAAGAGTGTTTAGACCCAATTTAACTTATCATGGACTGCATGACACAGAAATTGCTGAAAGATACAAAGTGATTAGGGACTCACTGGAAGAAATATGCAACCCGTGCCACTCCCACCTAAGGCAAAAGGGAAATCATGAAAATCCCATCTCAGTGGAAACAGAGGTATGTTTAGCATTATGTAAGTCATCCCTTGGTACATTCCAGAGATCCACAGGGGATACATTAGGGATGTCACAGGCATCAACCTCTAGAATATTATATCACTTTTTAAACACAATGCTACTACATGCAGGGGAGCATATCTCTTTTCCATGAACTCCACAGGAGAGAGTAGAAACCATGCAGGAATTCTATGCAGTAGCATCCTTCCCTGAAATGTTGAGGGCCACAGATTATGCACACTTAAAAGTCCCACCTGGGGAACAGGGAAGGCGGACATCAACAGAAAAAGGTTTCTATTTTGTAAACTTTCAGGCTGTCTGTAATGCCCAAGGGATCATCTACAATGCTTTTGCAATTAACCCATGCAGATTCCATGAGTTGAGATTCCTCAAGGTTATCTAGTTGGGGATGCAGCTTACACACTGGAGCCCTGACTCATGACATCCATGAGAAACCCATACAACTCCACTGAGCAAGGATACAATAAGGCCCATTCTCAAACTAGGAATATCATAGAACAGGTGTTTGGATTGCTGATATCAAGGTTGTTTTGTCTAGTCACATCAGGAAGTAGACTGCAATATGATCCAGGCATCTCTTCTGAAATACTTACAGTCTTTATCATGTTACACAATATAATACTCTGGAAACAGCTTCAACAATAACAGCAGAGACAGCAAGAGGCTGAACCACAGTTTCCAGGACCACAGGCAGGGCCAGCAGGAGCAGATATAAATGAGGAGACTGAGGGAGAACCAACAGCTGCAGATGGTGCTGGCAGACAGAGGCATGAACAGTATGCCCTGGCTCTGGCTAACAGGCAAAGGACAGCACACAAAATCACTACCTAGGTCAAAGGCTAAGAGCCCTCACACCTACAAATAGGAACATTGATCCCCTTCAAACAGTATAACCATTAATTAACTAGGTAATGGTTGTGGTCTGATAGCATAAAACAGGGACAACACCCAAGGGAAATAATTTGTATGTGCACTAGTGACAAGGTGAGTGGAGAACCTGTAAAGAAAAAAATGAGTTATAGAATTAATTATCCTCATATGGAAATATGTATATGTCTTTAAGCAGACCATTTTGTCCGAGATGTACAGTTATGTTAGTAAGATCTCCTCTGTCAGGTGTTTGCTATATTTGCATATGTACAACAAGCAATACTGTGCATCAAGCATTTCAGTTGACCATCACAGGTCAATTACACCCTCAATTTCACAACTATACCAAGAAGCAAGTCTGATGCACCTAATGCTTCTACTGTTGTAATGACAGTACTAACTGAAATACAATGATATTCATCTTTTATAGAAGCAGTCATTCACAAATGAGTATGAACAAGAAATCAACACAACTTTTATTCTGCAATGCATATTGATAAATGCAAGTTTGTGAATAAGCAAGCATTAGCTATCAACTGTGTATATCAGACATATATACAATCCTAAGTAGGGTTACCACCTGCCCCACTTTGCGAGGGACAGTCCCTCTTTGGGCAGTTGTGTCCTGCAAAAAAAAAAATGGCAAAAATGACAAATGTCCTGAGATTTTAGGACAAAATAATTTCCTACATTTTATGTAATAGTTGCATAAAGCAGTTATTCTGTATCTGAAACACCTAAATATTATAAGAAACAGAATAAGCAACTAAAATACTACAAGAATAAGCTTTAGTTAGGCAAAAAAGTGAAGTTCTGTACGTTGTACTGGCCGTGGGTATGTTTTGGCCTGCAAAATCTGATGTTTCTAACACAAATGTCCCACTTTGGGCATTTGAAAAAGTGGCAACCCTAATCCTAAGTCACAAAGACATGTGCAAGGGACAGGGCACAGTCATCATTATTTGCAAATGAGGGGTGTGGTTGGTAGAAGGGCAAGGCTGATATAAAAAAGTGAGACTGTGCTAGTAAGACACATGTTTCTTTCAGACTATACAGTTTTCAAGGCCAGTAACAACAGATGTATAGCACTCAGCAATACTGTTTACACAGTTTGCATGTGTGTGAAGTGGTATAGTGGTGACATTTTTTTGTATGTGTGTGTAACTCCATGAACACAATCAAGCATTCTGCTAGCATTACATTCTGGCATCTCAGACAGGTGTAAGCTATGAATAGTAGAGCAGTCAGTTCAACATTGTCACCCCCAACCATGAGAACCACTTCTGCCAGGAGCTCTACTGCTACTTTCCTGGCCGTGGCTAGAAGTCAGAGTGCTACCTGAATGTAAGCAATGTCTGCTAGATTAGCTCTCCTCATAACTATGTCCAGGACAACAATCCCATAGTCTAGCACATCTGGGTGTGGACTCCAGAATCACTGATGGAACAGTAGATGCAGTGTTATTATAGGTGCATATGTTCATAGGTAGGTACTAGGCTATCTGCCCGAGGGCATTTATAAACCTAGCCAGAGTGTGTCAGCTTTCGCCGCCCCTTTGATTAATTAACTGAGCCTCTGTCAAGAAGAGACAATGAAGTGATCCCAGGGGTGTATTTTCTGTTACCCATCCACTCATCAAGGTTTCTCTTGAAGAGTGTTAGTGAGGGGCTTTGCCTAATGTAGTTAGGAATTTTGTTCCAAAGCATGGGGAGTCTCTGTGACAGGAATCTATCCCTCCAGCATGTTCTATTTATTGTTGTGGTGAGGTTTAGCTCACCAGAGCGAGTGGCTCACAGTGACTTGGATTTCTTTAGGTGGAGCATGTCTATGAATTCTGAGTTGGACATGGCTTTGTAAGTCAGGCAGAGATCACCTCTGAGTAAGCGATATGCCACTGTGTCCAGTCGGGCTGCATAGAACATATATTTGAGGCCAGTTATTCTCTTGGTGAGGTACTTTTGTGGTATTTCCAGCTGTTGGAAGTGTCTTGTGAGGTACATCCAAATGGGGCATTGTACTCTATGATGGGTCTAATGAGTGAAGAGTAGAGGGGCACTATAACCTCTTTATTTCTAGATGCAAACCCTTTAGTAATTAGATGGGCTACATAGAAGGATTTCCTAACTACTTTGGCAATATGATTGTCAAAGGAGAGATTACTATCTACCTGGGTCCCCAGATCTCGTATTACCTCTTCTTTATTAAGGGGGCTGCCACCTATGTGGTAATTCATGGGTGTTTTGTTTTTTCCCAAACGGGATGACTATGCATTTTTTGGCATTTAGCTTGAGACCATGACTTACAGGAGTGGGATCATGCATGGACGTATCTGCTAGCACCAGAAGATGCAATGGCTCTATGGGCACATGAATGCCCACTTTCCCCCAACAGATCGAGTGTGTCATTTGTCCTACAAAAACAGTTGCCCACATGGTTAAGGGAGTCATTTTCATCAGAATGCATGATGTTTTGCAATTGCACTATCTCTTCCTATGCCTTGGTGGAATGTGCCTGTGCCTCCACTATAGGCCCCACACACATGACACCTAATAACACACCAACATCAGGAGGAGAGTAGACAACAGGCCTCCTCTGAGCACCCCTATGAATGATCCTATGTGGTGCCACACCTTTGTGATGGCTACCAAGAGAAGCAACTGTCTCTGCAACCAGAGTAACAACACCAGCCTGATTAGCTGTGTCACCTCCAACCTCTCCTATATCAGAGGTCTGTTTGTCATGGGTATGCATAAGCATACTGACTGTGTCCGAAATATAAGTAGGGGATGTGGGAGCTACAACCTCAGTGTCAGACTAAACCTCAAAATCAGGTGGCAGGAATTCCACAGTGCCACTTCAGGTTCACCAATGATAACAAGCAATAAACACAGCAATCAGAAAAAAAAGGGAGAATAAAATTGATCACACATTTTCCTCATATGAAATGTATGTTAAACTTTGCTTTCATATAGACTTGAATCTACCTTATATACAGTAGTAACAATAAACAAATATGTGCTTAACATGTGCAGGTGGGCTGGAAGCCTGCATTCCAAACAAGCTTGTATGCGAACAATGGAAAGGCAAGAAATCTGCTAAGTATCACAAAGTAAATGAAGCAAGAAAAAGAGAGTAATCCCCTTCACAAGTACAAATTAAAAATGTTCTCATACGAAAAGGTAGTGAACAGTTGGATTCCCCCACCCCCAAACCACACACCACTATTTCCCTGTGACTGTAGTTTGTCTGACAGTTATTGCTGACTTTCTCTCTCTCTGTATATATATATATATATATATATATATATATATATATATATATATATATATATACACACACATATATATATATATATATATATATATATATATATATATGTATATGGGAGCGCTACAGAATTCTGAAAGACCAAAATCCTGAAGACCAAAATCCTGAAAGTTCAAAATCCTGAAAACTCAAAATACTGAAAACTCAAAATCCTGAAAACATACAGGATACCAACGCTTACTATATTCCAGTACAAGTACATACAGAAACAATTTAGCCTTCAACTATAGGCAGGGGGGCTGCACCCCCCCCCCCCTGCACACCCTGCTACTTAAATATATCAACTCCGAGATTGCACTTCACTACACTAAGTGCAATTTTGGAGTTGATATATTTAAGTAGCAGGGAGTGTTGAAGCCCCCTGCTTATACTTGTAGATCAATAATATAGTTTGTGTTTTATTTGCTTCTGTATGTACTTGTGCTGGAATGTAGTAAGTGTTGGTATCCTGTGTGTTTTCAGGATTTTGAGTTTTCAGGATTTTGAACTTTCAGGATTTTGGGCTTTCATGATTCTGCAGCGCTCCATATGTGTGTGTATATATATATATACATATATATATATATATATATATATATATATATATATATATATATATATATATATAGTTATATATATAGTTATATATATAGTTATAGATACAGATAAATATCAGATATCTAATATATTTGCATATAAAGATATGGCAATGACACTTGCATTTGCATCCCTGGAAGGTCTGCTTGTGACTGAGCTACCTGGTTCACTGACAGTGAACAGGACCTCCTCTGCTTCAGTTAGTGGTGGTTCGGCAGCAGAACCAAACCCATAGCCACCTGTTCCTGGGGAAATGCAGCCACCCTACAGCAGTCAAAGATTATTGTGTCACTTGCCCAGTGTTGTATCTGTGACTAAGTACTCCCATGCCCTCTGACAGCATTAATGTCATTGACCACCTGCTTCCATGTCCTGTCTCCGGCAGATTAGTCACCTCTACCTCAACCTAAGAGAAAAAGCTCTATGGCGACATAAGGTCTAGATAATGAACTCATGTTCTGCATCACTATATGCTGACTTACAGGGTACACATTTCTTCTTTGGTGCCATATCTTTGTATAAGATGAAACAGAAAACAGACATGTGTATTTACTTATATAATACACAGACAGGATGGCTTACATGTGACTGCAAGCATCCAACATGCATACAACAATTTAAAAGTTAATGCTCTCTATGCTTAAATGTTAGGACAGTCCAACCAGTATATTTTTCAAAATCAGAAATTAACTGTGATCCATAACACTTCTGTAATTCAGATAATACCACAAACAGAACACAGTTTTCTTTTTCTGCTGACACAGGTAAAAATGCCAGGCCTTCCTGCTAATTTAGAATACATAAAAAGTACCAAACCAGTCAATTCCTGACTACAACATGAACTTGTACAAGCACTAGCACAAACGAATGGACCGCAAAATCTCTATAATCTTTTTTATTAATTCGAAACAAACAGGTTGAGCGCTTTCATCTACTAAAATAGACTTCATCAGAACAAGTCTCATAAAACAAAATTGTCCTTAAATAATGATGCAGACCAATCACATTTCCTACTTTTGGCTCCAAAATTAATCCTTAAAGTGCTAGTGTTGATTTATAAAATCTCATACTCCCTTTTGTCTTAAATAATACTATTACATACACATTAAGATAATCCATCTAAAAATGATAATATACAATGGTGTGATTTATAAAAGATAAACAATATGTGTGAAAAAGTGTATAAAATTGTAAAAATATATAAATAATTTTTTTTTTTTTTTTAATTATATAAATATAAATATCTATACCATACTACTGTCTACAATTCTCCAATATATGATTTCATGGATATGGTCCTATCACACAATTATATAATGTACGAAGGGGAATACTATAAACAAAGGAAAGGGGTAGCTATGGGGGCAGCTTGTGCCCCCATATATGCCAACATGGTTTTATTGGACTGGGAGAATGAATATATATTCAATACTGACTGGTTCAGCAACATTATATGCTATCTCAGATTTTTGGATGATATATTTGTTATTTGGAAGGGTGATTTACACAAGTTAGAAGATTTTAAAAAATATTTAAACCTCTGTAGTCAAAGTTTAAAATTTACATTTAATGTTGAAAGGGAATCTATTTCTTATTTGGATACTAGAATAACATTAAGGAATGGGAAATTTAAATCCAATATTTTTAGGAAGGATACTTTCAGTAATTCCTATCTGGAATACACTAGTTGTCATCCTTTAGGACAGAAAAGGAACATTATTAAAGGGCAATGTATTCGAGCAGCCCGAATGACCTCAGAATACTTAGATTTAAATGGTGAACTGGACACAATTGGGGTTTTTTTCAGGAGTAGGGGTTACCCTGATTCAATGGTGACTGATGTCACCAATTATGTGTTAAGTGAGTGGGGGAAAAAATATAAACCCCTTTTAGGGGTTGGCCCAACCAGTGGTGGGGGAACAACAATGAACAATAATAATTCTGAAAATGTGTGTTTCAAAAGGGCATGTGTTATACAATACGCACCATATAGTATGGAAATCAAGAATATTATACACAAAAATTGGAACATTATGAAATCTGACAGCAATATACACAGGATAGTGGGGGATATGCCCCATTTCGTGTACAGGAATGGTACAAACTTGAAAATGCAACTAGAAAAGAAAAATAGTTACAAGTGCAATGAGACAGGACGGAATGGTACATATAAATGTGGCACTTGCAATCAGTGCAGGTTTATAATTAATTCCCCCTCTATTATATTAGAGAATATCAATAAAACGACTGTTAAATTTCAGAAGGGTAACTGTAGGTCCAAGCATCTGGTATATCTAGCAAAGTGTACGGAGTGTCCAAGTTTTTATGTTGGAAAAACTGACAGATGCTTGAGGAACAGGATATATGACCACAGTTACAGTATCAGGAAACAGGATGGGAATAATGCTTTGTGGAAACATCTGAATGGTAGCGCCACATGCTCCATGTTTCAATTTGGAATATTAGAGTTAGTTAAACACAATCCCAGGGGTGGCAACATAAAGAAAGTACTGGGGGAAAAAGAGACAAGGTGGCAGATTCGTTTGAATGCTTCTGTACCCCCGGGTATCAATGAGTATATATCCATTAAACCTATATTGGAGAATTGTAGACAGTAGTATGGTATAGATATTTATATTTATATAATAAAAAAAAAAAAAAAAAAAAAAAAATTTATTTATATATTTTTACAATTTTATACACTTTTTCACACATATTGTTTATCTTTTATAAATCACACCATTGTATATTATCATTTTTAGATGGATTATCTTAATGTGTATGTAATAGTATTATTTAAGACAAAAGGGAGTATGAGATTTTATAAATCAACACTAGCACTTTAAGGATTAATTTTGGAGCCAAAAGTAGGAAATGTGATTGGTCTGCATCATTATTTAAGGACAATTTTGTTTTATGAGAATTGTTCTGATGAAGTCTATTTTAGTAGATGAAAGCGCTCAACCTGTTTGTTTCAAATTAATAAAAAAGATTATAGAGATTTTGCGGTCCATTCGTTTGTGCTAGTGCTTGTACAAGTTCATGTTGTAGTCAGGAATTGACTGGTTTGGTACTTTTTATGTGGTCGACTTTTCCTGGATTAATTTTTATTTCTTGGTTGCAATTTTGACCACGTGGATTCTCTTGATGAGCTACCCTCTATCTTTTCCCCGAGGAGGGAAGATATTTGTGGTTTGCAGTCTGAAATGGCCATCATGAGAGGTAAATTAACCAGACTACTCGAAATGATGAGTCAACCTGGTACCCAGGTGAGGACCCAGCGAGGGATGACATCATCACGCACGGAGGTACTGAGAAGTACTGGGGATGTATTACCTAACAGTCAGGGGAATGGCGTTCCCTTGAATGGAGAAGCCTCTTATGGATCCCACCATGACGACAACCAGAGTGTAGGGTGTACTACAAGGGTCAGTGGATGTGGATCGGAGGACGATTATAACATTTCAGGCGCCAAACCCAAGCAGACTGTGCCGAAGAAAACGTACGCCATGGGGCTGAAGGACACACATGCAGGTACTGTAAAACCCCTACTTACCAGTAAACATGGAAACGACAAAAGGCGTTACAATTATAACAATTTTTTGGCTGGTGACTTCAATTTTGAAGGAGGGGTTGGATCGGAATATAAAGAAAGTAGTAATGATAAAAATGGAGCCGAGAATAAAACACTTAAGGACTTAATTTTCAATTTTGGAAAAAAGTTAAAAATTTTAAAAAGTTTACAACTTGAGAATATGTACTTGAAAAAATGTTTGGACAATACAATTGTACCCATGGGCTTGAGGTTTTTCAAGCACCCTATGGGAATAGACTTGGATCCCAGCACTAAAGAAGAATGTGCTAAAATGTTTGACAACTTTGGTTTTACATTTATGAACTTCATAGTCAGTTGTAATGACAAGAAAATATGTATTTTAATGTCTGAACTGGATCAACTTAACAATACTATTGAAAATGATTTACTTTATGATGAATTTGAATTATTTTTAAATTCCCAATACACATGGGTTGAAAGTCAGGTGATGAAACAGTATGAGAGGAAATGTAGTAAAATGAAAAGGGATATCGAACAATATAAAAAGGGGAATGTGTATAGATGGGACAAAAGTAACCATACAACTAATAAGTTTAATAATAATAACAGTAACAAATACCATACTAAAGGATTTGGAACAATCCAGTATAGAGGTAACAGAAGGATGTATAGAGGGGATGATGAACGTAGGGTACCCTTGTACCCCAATTTTTTAGGGGAAGATATAAGATGGGAGAACCCCAGATGGGGGGGGTTCCACCGAACAAGAACAGAAAGCACAAATCACAGGGGAGGACAGGGGAGTTACAGAAGCCAAGAAAAATAGACGACGACCTTAGTATTGTGAAAGTCAATGATATTATTAGTAGATACGGTGATTTTAATATCTATAATTATTCTAGCATTGAGCTTAAAAAGGAACATTTCACACTTTTAGCCAAAGGGATGAAATATGTTCCTAATATGAACATCAATGTAGTGGACTACATAGTGGATTTTAAGAAATATTTAAGGAAACTTAATCAAGCTATCTTTTTTGATGGTAAGAAAATAAGGGGAGAAACTGAGTTCAAAAAGAAGAGTGCGTATACGCCACCACTAAACAATTTGTTGGGTACCTTTGAAAAAATGGTCATAGAAGAGATCTACAATTATGGGAATAAATGTAGTATACTGAAAAAGAAATACAATTTAACGAGGGATGAATCTGAAATTTTGAAAGACATCCAAAACAACCATAATATAAGAATTATGAAACCCGACAAGGGGGGTGGGGCGGTATTATATCCCAACAATGATTATACTAATAAAATTAACAGTATTTTGTTGAATTCAGGAAACTACACTATATCTTCCCGTAATGAAGTAAATATAGGGTACCACAAGATTGATTTGTACCTTGAAGACCTATTATTGGAAGATAGAATAGGTAGGGACTTATACAATTTTTTATAGGTTCATAGGTTCATAGGTTTATACTAGGCTATCTGCCCTAAGGCATTTATAAGCCTAGCCCAAATTTTTGTGGCTTACGCCACCCCTTATATGAAAAAATACTGTGCTCATTAGTTTGTTGTGCCTATGTCCAGCAGTGACACAGAGATGATTCCCGGGGTAAACCTACGATCTCCCATCCACAGGTCTAGATTTCTCTTGAACAGAGTCAGCGAGGTGCTCTGCCTCACATGGACTGGGATTTTATTCCACAGCATAGGGAGTCTCTGAGTGATAAATCTATCCCTCCAGCACGTCCTATTTATATCCGTGCTAAGGTTTAAGTCGCTTGCTCTAGTGGTTTTGGTGGATTTGGATTTTTTGAGGTGGAGCATGTCCATTAATTCCAGGTTGGACATGGCCTTGTATGTCAGGCACATGTCACCTCTGAGCAGACGGTATGCGACTGAATAGAGCTGGAGTTTCTTCAATCTGGCAGCATATGACAGATTTTGGAGTCCCTTTATCCTTTTGGTGAGGAACTTTTGGGGTCTCTCCAATTGCTGCAGATGTCGGGTGAGATACATCCCGAATGGGGCATTGTACTCGATCATTGGTCTGATAAGTGAAGAGTACAGGGAAAAATGACCTCACTAGATCTGGATGTGAATCCCTTCATGATCAGGTGGGCAATGTAGAAGGTCTTTCTAACCACTTTAGCAATGTGAGTGTCAAAAGAAAGGCCACTGTCAACCTGGGTCCCCAGGTCCCTGATAACCTCTTCTGTGCTTAGTGGATTGCCACCTATATGGTAGCTTGGGGTTACCTTGTTTTTCCCGAAGGGTATGACTATACATTTTTTGGCGTTTAACTTCAGGCCATGGCTCTGGCACCAGCTATCTGTTTCCGTGAGTCCCTTCTGAAGGATATCCGTGTCTGATGCACTTTCCACTATGGCGCCCAGTTTGCAGTCGTCTGCAAACTTTGTCAGCCAAAGTCCTCCTATGTTGGCCTGTACTTCTGAGAAATAGATGCCAAACAATAGGGGGCCAAGGACCGAGCCCTGTGGGACACCACTTGTGACCGGCTTGGAGTCTGTCACAGTGCCAGCAACTCTGACCCTGTGGGTTCTGTCCTTAAGCCAGTTTGCAACCCATCTTGTGACATATGGGTTTACATTTAAGCTGGTAAGTTTTTCTACAATACCCGAGTGGGGTATTGTGTCAAAAGCCTTTGTAAGGTCAAGGTAGGCTGTATGGACTGCCTTTCCCTCATCAATGGCCTTGGTGACTGTTTCGAAGAAGTCGACCAAGTTCAAAAGGCATGATCTTCCCTTGACAAAGCCAAACTGGGTCGGGTCCAATGTCTGCAAGTCCCCTATATCTTTGTTTATGAGCTCCATTATGATCCTCTCCATAGCTTTGCAGACTAGACTTGTTAAGCTTATGGGGCGGTAATTACCAGGGTCCATAGAGGCGCCGCCTTTGTGGAGTGGGACAACAGTTGCCGTACGCCACTCCTTGGGCACGTATCCTGTGGTAAGGCTGAGATTAAACAGCTGCCTTATGTGCGGGTTTAATTCCTCATTTAGCTTGTGTAGCACACAGCCGGGGACACCATCCGGTCCCATTGATGCTGTGTTTTTAGCTTTAGAGAGAGCAGCTTTCACCTGCGCATTTGAGATGTCCGGGAGGCTACACTCGGCTGGGATAGTTATCTCTCCTTTAGGGGAGAGGGGTGAAGTTTGCACTGAACCTGTCTGCCAGTATGTTGGCAATGTCTGTGGGTTCAGTGATTTTTGTATCATTTTGGACTAATTCTGAGCATATCTGGGAGTTTCCACCCAGGTTCCTAACATAGCTGAAAAAAGCCTTATGATTGTCCTTTGAATCCATGGCAATTTTTCTCTCAAAATTGGCCTTAGTTGATTTTATGAGTGCTCGTATTTTTTTACTAATAATGATCAGGGGTGACTTCCCTTTTATGGATTTTGTTCTATCATGTAATAGCTTTCTCCTCTTATTATAACGTTTGTTAATGGCTGGGGTCCACCAGACTGGACGTTTGCACTTTGTGGAAAGAGTCTTGGTTTTATTTGGGATTGCCTGATCCATGCAGTCCTGGAGGTGTTCATAGAGGGCATTTGTAAGGGCTTCTGCAGCTTGGGTTGTGGTTTCCACTGGCTCAGGGGCCTTGAAGGATACCACACCAGTCTTGAGTAGTGTGAAGTTTGCTTTAGAGAAGTTCTTCACTATGGTCTTTTTTGTTTGGGGTGGGGGCGGGATGTGGATTTCCAGTGAGATTAGTTTATGATCAGATCTCACCAATGAGGGATATACTTCCGGTGTGGAGCATTTTGTCCCCATGTTTGTGACAATGAGATCTAGTATATTTTCTCCTCTCGTGGGAACAGTGACTAGCTGTTCCATGGCATTTGAATTTATGAACTCCAGGAACCGTTGGGCTAGAAAGTTAGGGCTTGAGTAATGTTCCCAGTCTATATTCGGGTAGTTGAAGTCACCCAATATGATGGTGTTTGGAGATACATTTATACCCTCCAGTGTCTTCAGGAAGGCTGTGTGGGGTTCCTGAGTTTGAGAGGGTGGCCTGTAGCATGCTACAATTTGTAGAGCAGTTTTGCCTATGGTTAGTTGCACCTGGATGGTTTCCGAGCTTGCGTTGCCACCAACCTGGAGGTGTGGGTATCCTTTATGAATATGGATACACCCCTCCTTTTGTGGTGTGGTCCGGGTTTTGGGGCGGAACGCATGATATGAGGTAAAACCTAATAGTGCCGGGTGCTCTCAGGAGCCTTGAACCAGGTTTCAGTTACAGCACAGACATCAATGTTCTCCATACTGAGAAGGGCCTCGAGTGCGTGCATTTTGAGATTTAGACTTCTGGCATTGAGCAGCATTACCCTCAGTTTCTTCCCATTTTTGTTTTCTAGGGTGGTAGGTTTAGAATTTGAGCCTTGCCTAAAAAGGCACTATGGGGTGGCAAGAGCCTTAGCCAATATCCGGAATCCCAGGGGTGACAGGTGCAAGCCATCCCTTGTGAAGCAGCGTGGCTTGTCAAGCATGTCATCCCAGGCAGACAGACACTGGATCCCCTTTGAATGACACCAGACATTAAGCCAATTGTTAAAGCTGATCATCTTGTCTCTATATTGTGGCATCATTCTTGGTGAAGGAAGGATACTGCTCAGGGTTAGGGTTATACCTGCCTGGGCTACATAATCAGAGAGCTCCTCTATGTCTCTTTTCATGTAGTCCAGGGAGGTACGTCTCAGGTCGTTCACACCAGCATGGACAATGACTGTGTCATATTTGTACTTGCCGTGGAGTGACCCAGTGCTTGTGTTATGTGGCGGATTCTAGCGCCCGATAGGCAGCTTACTGTGACCCTCTCCTTGTTCAGCCTGGTGAGTGGGACGTCAGTGTGTCTGACTATGGAGTCACCTATGACAAGTATGTTTGGTGTTGTATTTGGCCTTAAGGGCTGTGACTGCTTTGCACACTGCTTTTGTGGTTTATGTGTTGCTTGTGGGATGTCTTGAGGTAGCAGTTGTTTGGGTGTCTGCTTTGGAGGCCTCTGCTGTTTAGGTAAATTTTTACTCAGAGCCTCCGAGTATGTCTTTGTGTGTTTATGTGTTTGATTCAGTGGAGTGGTAGCATTATGTGAGGCTGGTTTTGTGGTGTGTGTAGTTGCCTTCTCCTCCTGTCTGGTCTTGCCAGTCCTGAGTTGAGAGAGCTCAGCCTTCAGTTTGGCTAAATAGCTGCATCTCTCGCAAGTATTTGTGTTATGTGGGAGGAGGAGAGGGTTGTCTGTGTACATGAGGCAGTTATAACATTGCCTCAAGATTCCCAGATTCACCAGCTGGACCGGAGAGAAGATTGACAACTGACCTTTGGACATGCTAGAATAATATTGGGAATTCCTTAATTGAAAACAAGGGCCATTGGGGAGTGAGGGTGTAGCGCTTTTAATTTTTAGTGCTGACTTATATAATTGCTTTAGTGAGCAAGTGCCAGGTAACTTGAGTGCAATGTGTTACAAGTAACTAAATGCAAAAACGACAAACAGTAACTTTCTTTCAAGTGAAACAAGGAAATAAGTACAGTAAGCAATGCAGATATCACTAGTGATCCACAGAAGTGCCGAGAAGTTGCGTATTAGGTGGAATTAGCTTCCAGGGAAATAACAAGCAAACAAACAACAAGCATATAAACAAAGCTAGTTTCAGCAGGCCTGGATCTAGTCTATGCTAAGCAAACAAGGTGAACCAATTTCAGTAAGATACAGTTCAAATATTCAGGCACTATAAACCTTTAACCAGAAATTCCCAGCTCAGAAGGGCAGAGTCCAGCCTCTTCTCCCACAAGAGTGCAGACCACGAACCTTCTTAATGTAAAATAACTGGCCTGAAGCCCAAGTGCCTAAACCAGAACTAATACACTTGGACACTGGGCTCTCAATCAGCAGTTCCCAACTTAGAAGGATGAAAGCTACCTGTCCTGCCACCACAGTGCTTGCCACAAACCTTCCTAATGTAAAACAACTGGTCTGAAGCCCAAGTGCTTAATCCAAAAGACTTGAATGATAGCTACACTTTAATCAAGTTACAACCAAGCAGTAATAAATACCATTGAATACTTTAGAGAATGTCTGGATTAGTGCTCAAGTTACACAAACAAAGCTAGATCCAGCAGGCCCGAATCCAGTCTATGCCACAGCAAACAAGGCGCACCAACTTCAGTAAGAAACAGTTCAGATATGTGTGCACTATAAGCCTTTAACCAGAAATTCCCAGCTCAGAAGGGCAGAGTCCAGCCTCTCCTCCCACAAGAGTGCAGACCACGAACCCTCTTAATGTAAAATAACTGGCTTGAAAGCCCAAGTGCTTAAACCAGAATTAATACACTTTTAGAATAACAGACACTGAGCCCTCAATCAGCAGTTCTCAACCTAGAAGGATGTAAGCTACCTGTTCTGCCACAACAGTGCAGACCACAAACCCTCTCAGTGCAAAACAACTAACTGGTCCGAAGCCCAGGTGTTTAAACCAAAAGGCTTAGAATGAGTTACACCAAGCAGTAATAAATACAACTGAGTATTTTAAGATGATGCAAAAGTAAAAAGAAGTAGGTAAAACACAAGTACAGTAAAAGCAGATGAAATTTTTTTTTTTTTTTTTTTTTCTGAACAAGTGCTGAGATCAAAGAAACAGATTTGAGTGCTGAAACTAGAAAACTGGCTAGTTATAAGAAAAAAACAAGCTAGAAGGCTTCCCTCAAACACAGAAGGGCTTGGGGGCTCAGAAGCCTACAAATAGTCTGTACCACTTAACAAGAAAGGCAGGAAATAAGCTTAATTTTTTTTTTTTTTTCTATTTCCCAGATGCTCTCTTTGTACACAGTAGGAGTGCCTGAAATCAGAATATGATCTCACTGCACTCAGTTGAGTGAGCAAATGAGATGGGCCCAGAGGCAGGCTGAGGGGCGGGCAGTTTCAATGCCACTAAGATTAACACCAAAACAAAAACAGGGCGGGTGGGTGGGAATAACTGAAGAGCAGAATAACTTCAGTTAAAAATTCCTTCAACACTCAAATTAAATACTGTATTTTTTTTTAAAAAAAGAGCAGATAAAGGTACTTAAATTCTCTTATACGTCCAGTTGAATATAACCAAGTTCTTAGCTGGCCAAGCTGAAGTTTTAAAGCAGGAATTATTTCACATGCACCAGTTTAAATATGCAAGGACAGGAAATCAAAGAATGTGGCTACCCCACACCTGTAATTACTAGCAAATAACAAAATTCAGCCAACACTAGCTTCAGTTCAAGTTACTAAAGAGCAGAATAACTTCAGTTAAAAATTCCTTCAACACTCAAATTAAATACTGTATTTTTTTTAAAAAGAGCAGATAAAGGTACTTAAATTCTCTTATACGTCCAGTTGAATATAACCAAGTTCTTAGCTGGCCAAGCTGAAGTTTTAAAGCAGGAATTATTTCACATGCACCAGTTTAAATATGCAAGGACAGGAAATCAAAGAATGTGGCTACCCCACACCTGTAATTACTAGCAAATAACAAAATTCAGCCAACACTAGCTTCAGTTCAAGTTACTAAAGAGCAGAATAACTTCAGTTAAAAATTCCTTCAACACTCAAATTAAATACTGTATTTTTAAAAAAAAAAGAGCAGATAAAGGTACTTAAATTCTCTTATACGTCCAGTTGAATATAACCAAGTTCTTAGCTGGCCAAGCTGAAGTTTTAAAGCAGGAATTATTTCACATGCACCAGTTTAAATATGCAAGGACAGGAAATCAAAGAATGTGGCTACCCCCACACCTGTAATTACTAGCAAATAACAAAATTCAGCCAACACTAGCTTCAGTTCAAGTTACTGAAGAGCAGAATAACTTCAGTTAAAAATTCCTTCAACACTCAAATTAAATACTGTATTAAGAGTGGAACACCCCACAATCAGCACTATAGTGGGGATTCCTAAAGTACATAAGGACTGTATCGATCCCCCTTTCAGGACAATAATATCTGGTAGTGCATCCAAGACGTTCCCCTTTGGTAAAGTAATAGACATGTGGGTAAAACCTATTTATAAGGAAATTGGGCACATAGTAATAGATTCCTGGGACTTCTTGGGGAGACTGCAGCCAGAATTAGCATCCGAAGGAGAGTGGCTAGTAACAATTGATGTGATTGACCTTTTTTCAAGTATACCCCAAGAGGAAGGCCTATCTAGATTTTACCAAAGTATTAAGAAATTTGGAAATCTGCCATGTGATAAAATCACCCTGGTGCTTGATTTCATGGATATGGTCCTATCACACAATTATATAATGTACGAAGGGGAATACTATAAACAAAGGAAAGGGGTAGCTATGGGGGCAGCTTGTGCCCCCATATATGCCAACATGGTTTTATTGGACTGGGAGAATGAATATATATTCAATACTGACTGGTTCAGCAACATTATATGCTATCTCAGATTTTTGGATGATATATTTGTTATTTGGAAGGGTGATTTACACAAGTTAGAAGATTTTAAAAAATATTTAAACCTCTGTAGTCAAAGTTTAAAATTTACATTTAATGTTGAAAGGGAATCTATTTCTTATTTGGATACTAGAATAACATTAAGGAATGGGAAATTTATATCCAATATTTTTAGGAAGGATACTTTCAGTAATTCCTATCTGGAATACACTAGTTGTCATCCTTTAGGACAGAAAAGTAACATTATTAAAGGGCAATGTATTCGAGCAGCCCGAATGACCTCAGAATACTTAGATTTAAATGGTGAAGTGGACACAATTGGGGTTTTTTCAGGAGTAGGGGTTACCCTGATTCAATGGTGACTGATGTCACCAATTATGTGTTAAGTGAGTGGGGGAAAAATATAACCCCCTTTTAGGGGTTGGCCCAACCAGTGGTGGGGGAACAACTACGAACAATAATAATTCTGAAAATGTGTGTTTCAGAAGGGCATGTGTTATACAATACGCACCATATAGTATGGAAATCAAGAATATTATACACAAAAATTGGAACATTATGAAATCTGACAGCAATATACACAGGATAGTGGGGGATATGCCCCATTTTGTGTACAGGAATGGTACAAACTTGAAAATGCAACTAGAAAAGAAAAATAGTTACAAGTGCAATGAGACAGGATGGAATGGTACATATAAATGTGGCACTTGCAATCAGTGTAGGTTTATAATTAATTCCCCCTCTATTATATTAGAGAATATCAATAAAACGACTGTTAAATTTCAGAAGGGTAACTGTAGGTCCAAGCATCTGGTATATCTAGCAAAGTGTACGGAGTGTCCAAGTTTTTATGTTGGAAAAACTGACAGATGCTTGAGGAACAGGATATATGACCACAGTTACAGTATCAGGAAACAGGATGGGAATAATGCTTTGTGGAAACATCTGAATGGTAGCGCCACATGCTCCATGTTTCAATTTGGAATATTAGAGTTAGTTAAACACAATCCCAGGGGTGGCAACATAAAGAAAGTACTGGGGGAAAAAGAGACAAGGTGGCAGATTCGTTTGAATGTTTCTGTACCCCCGGGTATCAATGAGTATATATCCATTAAACCTATATTGGGGAATTGTACACAGTAGTATGGTATAGATATTTATATTTATATAATAACAAAAAAAAAAAAAAAAAAAAAAAAATTTATATATTTTTACAATTTTATACACTTTTTCACACATATTGTTTATCTTTTATAAATCACACCATTGTATATTATCATTTTTAGATGGATTATCTTAATGTGTATGTAATAGTATTATTTAAGACAAAAGGGAGTATGAGATTTTATAAATCAACACTAGCACTTTAAGGATTAATTTTGGAGCCAAAAGTAGGAAATGTGATTGGTCTGCATCATTATTTAAGGACAATTTTGTTTTATGAGACTTGTTCTGATGAAGTCTATTTTAGTAGATGAAAGCGCTCAACCTGTTTGTTTCGAATTAATAAAAAAGATTATAGAGATTTTGCGGTCCATTCGTTTGTGCTAGTGCTTGTACAAGTTCATGTTGTAGTCAGGAATTGACTGGTTTGGTACTTTTTATGTGGTCAACTTTTCCTGGATTCATTTTTATTTCTTAATTTAGAATACACTCATCTGCAGTAACTGTGCAAACATCAGATTAAATACAAATTAAAAAATAGGTCATGTAGCATTCTGCAGCATGCTTTTTGTAATGCAGATATGGCTGTGCCAAAAGAAATGGATAAAAGAAAAAAATGCTTTTCAGAAGTCATTGCAATTCACCTTTTAATGTTAAACTAAAATCATTATGCAAGAAATAGCAATATACCTTGACAATACAGTAGTGGAGAAAACAGATAATGCTCCAAAAGTATTTTTAGCAGTATCAAGCTCTCTGAATCCAAACAATCTCCCCATTATGATATAAGGACATTAGTTAGATGATTGCCGTTATATATTTTAGAGTCAGCACTGTGAGCACTGTGAGTATGCAAATGAGATATTAAATCATTAGCATTTCTAAATACCACAATCTGTATTAAGTGTAGGGTATATAAACATGATGTAAGGGCCTAAACAATTATATGCCCACACTCTAGTAATACAAGAATGAGCACTCAGAAGGGTTCCATGTTAATGGTTTGCAGGCATCTATGATTTCTCTGACTGCAGGAACAATCAGCTTTCTCAGTCTCCTCTCTTTCATCTAAATCTACTGAGGTTGTGTCAGGGAAAGAAGAATTATCAAATAATCTGAAAGTACAATGAGTGATTTAGGACACCAACATTCCTAACATTCAAATACTGACTTTAATGACCACAGTTACCCCTCTTAGTAAGAAATGTTACTCATATTCCAGGGAGTGCTTTAAGCATTGATAAAGATAGCTTATGCAGTAAAACAGAGAGAGACTTGCTATTAAGAAAGCATAGATAAGGAAATGAGACACCACACAGAAAGAAAGTTATACATCTGCAGTGTTTGCAGTATTCGCTTAATGCTGTATGAGTATATGGGCTTCCTAATTGTTTGCAATATCCCAATCATCCATTTACTGTCAAATGAGAAAGGACAATATTCATAAGCTGGTTTCTGCTGCACTTTCAGTGTGACATAATACAATGTCACATTTTCATTACATCTAAACTCTTTTTCTCCTTGCCAATATATGTCTTTGTGGCAACTATGGCAAATATTCAAATGATTGTTCTTACTATCCTTGTTTGTATGTTCAAATCCATCTAGGTTTCTGTTCCAAGATAGCAAAGTTGCTTAAACATGTGAAATGTACATTTAAACTATTCGATCTACAATTTTGTTTTTATTATTTTTTCTTGTTACCATTTGCACAGCATTTGACATTGTGCTCTGTTGACTGGCAGCAGTCAACAACATTGAACTACAGTTCACGTCCCAGGGTGAAAACTGACACATTTTATTTGGGCTGCTATCGATAGTACAATTAAGACTGGCATTGTTGCATTTTCCTCAGCAGTCTGGATAGTACTACATGAAGAAATCAAAGTTGTCGCAGCCCCATGTCTACTGCATAATGTGTAAAGACATTGAGCTTAGGGAAACAGTACAGGTGATGAAGTGATTGAAAGCTGTTTCCAGATCACTTTACTGAGGGAGTTTACACCAAATCCTGTCAGTGATTTTGTTGCATGGATGTGTTGATGTAAGAAACTGAAGTAAGGTCAGTATTGACTAAAACCCACAGACAGATAAGTCATTTGAAATTATGTGAATATTACTTGCGTGTGCTGTATGAACTATGAAAGCACTTCTGTTGTTTCCTGTGCCTTTCTCCATTCCCAACGCATTAGCTAAAGTCCTGATATTGTAACACATACATGATAGTACTGATGTGTGAAAGAGACCTGAGATGGCAGAATGTATCAGTGTAATGCAGTGCTAGCTGTGTCCATTGCTACATATACACTGTGATTCATTTCATGTGTCTTCAAGTTGTTATTCCTAAAAAAGTTTTTTGAACATTTCTGATAGACATTGCCTTCTGCATTTGCACACCACTTGGCAGTACAAAATGCACTTTCACGACTTGAGGAAAAAAGTGAAAAATTTAGTTTAAACTGCCTTATGTAGAGCAAACCAGCCCTGTGGCATTATGAGGCTGTCAGCACTCTGGATAGTACTCAATGAAGAAAATATACCATCGGGTTACTTTCTCTGTATCTGAAGTTGTAAGTACAGTGAGCATAGAGAATCAGGACAGCTGACACATGGATCAAAACCACTTGATAATGTTTCAGAGGTGATCTGAATACATATTTAATCACACTTTGTGAAGCCATTGAGCTACTGTTTAAAAAGCAACTCTTCTCACTATTGCTATCAATATGTCAGATTTTCTGTCCACTTTCGCATTTTTTCTCATTAACTACAAGTCTGATAATGTGTTCCACAGAATACATTTCTAATGTTGTAATGGCAAGTCAGAAGGATACATGTGTCACTTGAATGCACTTCTTGCTCTGGTTATTGCAACATATACAGATTCATTCTTAATTTGCTGTTAACTTTTCCCTGTTATAGTATGCTTATTTTCTAATGCTTTTTCCATTTGGTCTTGACTGAGTAGTACCCAAAAATGGTTCACTGATTACGGAAGTTAAAAAAAATAACTTAGACTGCCTTGTGTAGAGCAAATATGCCTGGCTGCATTGTGCAGCCATCCACAACATGGATAGTACTTAATTCACAGAATGCACTTGGGTGTGCAGTTCTATGGCAGAAGGTGCAGCTGTAGTGAACTGAGAGAATTGAGGCTCATGAAGTAATGTTCAAATCTTGTTGAGAAATCTCATTGCAATTATTTCCAATATGTAATCTATATTTTTTTTCATTTTAATCTGGATTTGCTTGCCTCTCCTCTTGGCAGCATGCAAACACATTTCCCCACCTAAGGAAAAAAGTGGAAAATTTAGCTTAGTCTGCCTTATGTAGTGCAAACATGCCTGGCAATGGTGTATGTTCCTCAGTAGTCTGGACAAGATGAGTGGAGAAATTCCAGTGGTCTTATATCAATCTCTGTGGTGCAATGTTTAAGTGCTGTTTATATAAAGAACACAGCTGATTAAGGGCTGAAATCCAGCTAAAGGATACTTTTACAATGGGAGCAAACATTCCATTTGTCAAAACTTGTTATTAGGACTGTAACAGTATAGAAAAATTATACTATTAAACATGTTTTTGCAATCAATGTATCAATAATACTTGCATCATTAAAATTTTCTATTTAAAATATAACAGTAATGTTTCACATATAACCTGAAGCTAATATGTGTTCATTTTCTTAAATTTGACAATGATGACATTTAATATAAAATTCACTTGCATACGTAAGATGGACACAATATTTTTGTGATAATCATCCTGACTCATCACATATTTGAGCAATGTTTTTGGGAAAGTAATGTTTTGTGAAGTATGTATGTAACATACCCCAACCTGTATTACTCAACTCATTCAACTGCATCTGTCTGAAATATATTTACACACAGAAATAATGACTTTTACATATGAATTCATTCCCAGGACTAATTAAAATCACTCACATGTAGGCCTCTCTGAAGTATATCTCCATTCATTCACAAATTAGTATAATTCTAATTGTCATACTTGAACAGTAGTTCTCCTGTGGCAATGTAATAAAAAAAAACCTAACATTTGATTTTTGCATGCTTTATCCCATGTGTTCAATTCCCAGATGGAACAACAATATTTTAACATTCTGTAAGCCCCAACATCATAATAGGTCACAATTAATTTTCTTTCTACTTCCAAACTGCAAAGAGTAAAACCCCTGTCATTAAGTATTTTATTACTGAACATTGGAACCTGTGTCAGTAGACTGAGCATCACACATGGCAAAGCTCAATGCCATGTTTCACACTTTTACTGTTATGTGATGTAAGTAGGGACAATCTATCTGGCAAGGAGTCCACCTGCTTTCAATTGAGCAAATGCATTTAACAAGGCTGTGTAACTTTGTGCACAACCAGATACCCATGAGTTCTGAATTGAGCACAGTTTCAGACATATTTTGTCAGGTTAATATTTGCAGACATGGCTGCCGAGGGAGAGAATGATGCTACATTTAGAGCACAAAGGTGGGGTATTGGTGAATCCAGGATATTTGTGACACTCCTCATAAAGTGCTACAGCTGTAGGCTGCTGCAAGAGGATTATACCACTTCTCAGTATAAGGCTGAGGCCTCGAATAACTACTACATGTGTAGCTCCTTTCCAGCATTCTTACTAAATATGGTTGTTCATATTATATTTGCAACAACTTTCTCAATGCACACATTCAGTTCAGCTATTTGTGACAGCCGCCATTGTATACATTCAATACAGAGATCTGGAGAGAGCCTTATATAATAGGTAGGGGGTTGAATCGGGTAACATCTGTCTCTCAGACAACAGTGGCTTACACACAGACAGTAGCTATGGCATACTCAGAGGGCCACCTTTTTCAGTCCTTGTCCTACAAAGTAGGCCATCCATACACTTTATGATAGTATAGTTCTGTGAGCCCTTCAACATAACAGATATGTGTATTTCTGTGGCTCCCATGATTGTTATGCATCTTTCTGATACCTGTCCTGACGTGTGTTTGAATATGCCATTGTACGACTGTTTATTATAACATTCATTGCTCACATGCATTACCTATTCACTAGATAAATATGCTCTGCATTGCATATCTTCATCTAGACATGTATTTCATACTGCAATTGTTTTTGTCACACTATACAGTGTGATGGCAGATGAGGGACTTGCTGTATGGCATGTTATCAGACCATCAGAAACTGTGACTAGTCCTCTGGTACATCTCTTTCTAGTGCGTTGCTGCTGCTGTTGAATTGCTGTTATGTTATTGTTCCTTGTAACTCCATATGAGCATGGCCAGTATAATGATGTCGGAGATGTTTGCAAATCAGCAGTGGAAAACCTGAACTCATGGCATGTCATCCAGTTTTTGTTGTCATTTGTCACTTATGTATGTTGTGTGTTATTAGATTACCATTCAGTATTTGCATAACCATACAATACTTGCTTGTCTATTACATGTTCATAAATAATAAACCACTTTCCTATGGATGTCACTGCCATTTCTTTACAAAAACATGTCCATTTCTGATGTACCTGACATTATAAGTGTAAGGTCCACTTGTTCTTGTGTATACATGCTCAGGTGGAGAATATAGCAGCTTGCATGCATAAATTCCTTGTATATACATCTCATATGCAATAACTGCAGTTGATGCATTCATATTATAATGATGTATATCATATAATAATAACATAATGTGTCTTCTCTCCTTGCTAACAGTTATGTCAATTCAGCATTTAATTAACATGTATATCACATTTTCACTCCCCTTTGGTACACTGCAGCTTTATAGGCCAATCACATCCTTTGTTAGCATGTTCATTTTTATTTATGTGCATAACTGTGGTATCATCATTCATATTAATTCAGTAAACCAAATGCAGAGTAGCACGCAAACGGAGCCCGGGACAAGCATAAGCAGAATAAAAAAGTAATAAAGTCCAAAAATCATACGCGTTGTACCCAATGGCAATAAAACGTAGAAAAGTCCAACCAATATTGTAGGAAGAAATCGTCACCAGAATAATCCTTGGAAGTCAGTAAAACTTTTATTCACATATATCACAAGTGAGCGCTTTCGCCAAAAGGCTTCTTCAGACTTATACATGTTCCATGAATTCAAAAACATTTAAATAACCCTCCATGGATTGCTATTGGTTACTTCATCCGCTCTTCAAAATCACAGAATTATTTAAAGCACTAATATCATATATATAATACCAAATCTCAGTTTTACAGATATAATATAAAATGCACAGAAATAAATAGATCAAAAATAGAAACATTTAAAACATTTAAAACATTGTGTACATATAGTCTCAAACTTGATTTATAAATAGTTATAGTTAGCCACATTCCATGTATATAAAACTACTTAATCAACTCCCCTAATAGACTAAACACTATAAAATCTCCACATTATGCAGGGGCAAAAACTTTTTGAAATGTGGTCTCTATTCTATATAATATTATAAAATAAACATGGACTCACTTCTTAAAAATAAGTTCATTTCTTATGAATATATACTAGTAGTAGTATATATTAATTTTGTTATCTTCACTTGGGTCTATAAATTTTCCTAGCCTTTAAAAATGGTTTAATGTGAATCTTGTCATTAAGACCAGGTGGTTCATCAGCTCTCCATCTTATGATCCACCTGGATTCACATTCTAAAGTTTTATTTATAAGATCTCCACCTCTGAATCCTTGTAACAAGGACTGTATAACATAAAATTTAAAGGTGTGACCAACTCCTGTTACTTTATAATGTCTGGCTAAAGCATTCACTTCCGACCCTATTCTGATGTTATAATTATGTTCCCTGATGCACTCTTTTAGGGTGCGATTAGTCTTCCCTACATAGAACGCTGGGCACAAGTTACAGATAGCCAAATAAACAATATTCCTACTTCCACAGCTTGTATTAGTGTGAAAAGTATAACTGTAACCTGTGTTTGGGTGTATAAATTCAGTATTCAAGCTTATATATCCACATTGGTTACAATTGCCACATGGTACTGTATTAAAACTTGTTCACTCTTTATTCTTCCTATTGCTAGTATATTTAGGTCTACATAATAATCTCTTTAAGTTAGGGTGATTCCTGTATGTCATTTTCGGATTGGGTCCAACAACCCTGCCCACTTCTTTGTCTGATAATAAAATATCCCAATGCTTAGACATAAGCTTTTTAACTTCCGAACTAACTCTGCTATAAGAAATGGTGGCCCTCATCTCATTCTTATACGGTCTCAGTGTATCAGTAACCACAGTCTGTTCTGAAAAATAAGGTTTCGCTCTATTTGATCTTAAGCCATCCACTTCAGTGACGGCTATATCTATCTTATGATCATCATACCCTCTATCCAGAAACCTCGTCCTCAACCTCTCAACCTCAACCCTATAGAGATCGTCATCCGGGTTGAGCCTGGACGCTCTCATAAATTGTCCCTTAATTACGTTATCAAAAACATGAAGAGGGTGCATACTTCATCTGTGAAGTAGCATATTCCTATAGCATCCTTTTCTATGCACTGAGGTGTTGAGAAGGCCATTGGTTAGTCTACTTATTTCAACATCTAAGAAGGAAATATTAGTTCTTGAAAAATTCAGAGTGAACCTTAAAAAATCTGTGGAAGTGTTCATATAATTTACAAAGACCTTAAGGGAATCCTCATTACCTAACCAAACAAAAAAGAGATCATCCACAAATCTGCGATATATACCAACAAATTCCTTAAAGTGGGCATTCCCTTTTAAAAATTTATCTTCCCATGCAGCCATCACGAGATTGGCGTAGCTATTGGCACAAGATGTGCCCATAGCCACGCCATCCCTTTGAAGGTACAAGCCTTCATCAAATGCAAATACATTGTTGGTAAGAATGGTTTCCAAATATAGTGCAACTAAGTCTACTTTCTCATTGGAGAAATCTGAGTATGTTCTCAGATACTCTAAGATGTAACTAATACCCACCTCATTAGGGATAACTGTAAATAGACTTACTACGTCTAATGTTACTAAGAGGTATGGACAATCATCACTTATTTGTTTTGTAAAGCTATATAGATCTATCAAAAATTGTTTACTGTCTTTGAGTATATTCACATTCTGATCTACCAATGGTCTCAAACAACTTTCAGTATATACAGAGAGTGGCTCCGTAACCCATCCCTGACCTGCCACTATTGGTCTCATGGGAGGGTTAACAATGGACTTATGAATTTTCGGCAATCCCTGAACAACTGGTATTACTGGATCATTGACCTTAAAATAATTGTATAATTCCTTGGTAATGTTTGTAGACATTAAGAGATCATCTAACATATAATATACATTGAACACTTTCTCAATTAAGGCCTTATGATCTATTATATAATAGAATTTCTCATCGTTCAAAAGATGTTTCATGCGTTCATTATAATCGCCTATATTCATAAGTACTATGGGGCCACCTTTATCAGCTGGTCTAATGACCAGTTCCTCATCATCTCTCAAATTTTCAATGCTTTCCCCTGTTGGTAATTCAGATTCTGCCCATGTCTTGACATCTGACATGACATGGGCAGAATCTGAATTACCAACAGAGGAAAGCATTGAAAGATTTGAGAGATGATGAGGAACTGGTCATTAGACCAGCTGATAAAGGTGGCCCCATTGTACTTATGAATATAGGCGATTATAATGAGCGTATGAAACATCTTTTGAACGATGAGAAATTCTATTATATAATAGATCATAAGGCCTTAACTGAGAAAGTGTTTAATGTATATTATATGTTAGATGATCTCTTAATGTCTACAAACATTACCAAGGAATTATACGATTATTTTAAGGTTAATGATCCAGTAATACCAGTTGTTCAGGGATTGCCGAAAATTCATAAGTCCCTTGTTAACCCTCCCATGAGACCAATAGTGGCAGGTCAGGGATGGGTTACGGAGCCACTCTCTGTATATACTGAAAGTTGTTTGAGACCATTGGTAGATCAGAATGTGAATATACTCAAAGACAGTAAACAATTTTTGATAGATCTATATAGCTTTACAAAACAAATAAGTGATGATTGTCCATACCTCTTAGTAACATTAGACGTAGTAAGTCTATTTACAGTTATCCCTAATGAGGTGGGTATTAGTTACATCTTAGAGTATCTGAGAACATACTCGGATTTCTCCAATGAGAAAGTAGACTTAGTTGCACTATATTTGGAAACCATTCTTACCAACAATGTATTTGCCTTTGATGAAGGCTTGTACCGTCAAAGGGATAGCGTGGCTATGGGCACATCTTGTGCCAATAGCTACGCCAATCTCGTGATGGCTGCATGGGAAGATAAATTTTTGAAAGGGAATGCCCACTTTAAGGAATTTGTTGGTATATATATCGCAGATTTGTGGATGATCTCTTTTTTGTTTGGTTAGGTAATGAGGATTCCCTTAAGGTCTTTGTAAATTATATGAACACTTCCACAGATTTTTTAAGGTTCACTCTGAATTTTTCAAGAACTAATATTTCCTTTTTAGATGTTGAAATAAGTAGACTAACCAATGGCCTTCTCAACACCTCAGTGCATAGAAAAGGATGCTATAGGAATATGCTACTTCACAGATGAAGTATGCACCCTCTTCATGTTTTTGATAACGTAATTAAGGGACAATTTATGAGAGCATCCAGGCTCAACCCGGATGACGATCTCTATAGGGTTGAGGTTGAGAGGTTGAGGACGAGGTTTCTGGATAGAGGGTATGATGGTCATAAGATAGATATAGCCGTCACTGAAGTGGATGGCTTAAGATCAAATAGAGCGAAACCTTATTTTTCAGAACAGACTGTGGTTACTGATACACTGAGACCGTATAAGAATGAGATGAGGGCCACCATTTCTTATAGCAGAGTTAGTTCGGAAGTTAAAAAGCTTATGTCTAAGCATTGGGATATTTTATTATCAGACAAAGAAGTGGGCAGGGTTGTTGGACCCAATCCGAAAATGACATACAGGAATCACCCTAACTTAAAGAGATTATTATGTACACCTAAATATACTAGCAATAGGAAGAATAAAGAGGGAACAAGTGTTAATACAGTACCATGTGGCAATTGTAACCAATGTGGATATATAAGCTTGAATACTGAATTTATACACCCAAACACGGGTTACAGTTATACTTTTCACACTAATACAAGCTGTGGAAGTAGGAATATTGTTTATTTGGCTATCTGTAACTTGTGCCCAGCGTTCTATGTAGGGAAGACTAATCGCACCCTAAAAGAGCGCATCAGGGAACATAATTATAACATCAGAATAGGGTCGGAAGTGAATGCTTTAGCCAGACATTATAAAGTAACAGGAGTTGGTCACACCTTTAAATTTTATGTTATACAGTCCTTGTTACAAGGATTCAGAGGTGGAGATCTTATAAATAAAGCTTTAGAATGTGAATCCAGGTGGATCATAAGATGGAGAGCTGATGAACCACCTGGTCTTAATGACAAGATTCACATTAAACCATTTTTAAAGGCTAGGAAAATTTATAGACCCAAGTGAAGATAACAAAATTAATATATACTACTACTAGTATATATTCATAAGAAATGAGCTTATTTTTAAGAAGTGAGTCTATGTTTATTATATTATATAGAATAGGGACCACATTTCAAAAAGTTTTTACCCCTGTATGATGTGGAGATTTTATAGTGTTTAGTATATTAGGGGAGTTGATTAAGTAGTTTTATATACATGGAATGTGGTTAACTATAACTACTTACAAATGAAGTTTGAGACTATATGTACACAATGTTTTAAATGTTTTAAATGTTTCTAGTTTTGATCTATTTATTTCTGTGTATTTTATATTATATCTGCAAAACCGAGATTTGGTATTATATATATGACATTAGTGCTTTAAATAATTCTGTGATTTTGAAGAGCGGATGAAGTAACCAATAGCAATCCATGGAGGGTTATTTAAATGTTTTTGAATTCATGGAACATGTATAAGTCTGAAGAAGCCTTTTGGCGAAAGCGCTCACTTATGATATATGTGAATAAAAGTTTTACTGACTTCCAAGGATTATTCTGGTGACGATTTCTTCCTACAATATTGGTTGGACTTTTCTACGTTTTATTGCCATTGGGTACAACGCGTATCATTTTTGGACTTTATTACATTCATATTAATTATCATTAGATGAATATTGCAGGATTTATACCAGAAATGTCTTATTAGACACTTTATTATAATTGCCTTCTGTATATGAGTACACCACACATTTTCCCTTCCACATTAATTAATTAATTATGAAGTATAGCACAGCTAATAGTTGTGTACAGTTTCAACATTTTGTTTCCCCTCCTTCTACATTATTTCATTAAGCCTGTTCTTAATATATCTGGGCTGTAATGCATGCTCGTGTGTGAGGTTTGCTTATATTCAAGACATCTTTCCATGGGTGAGAACACTGTTGCTGGCCACAAAAATGTGCTTACAAACGTGTAGGCAAGGAGATCAGCACACATATGTAATTAGCACTGCTGCTCATTGTACTAACATGCTTACATTGTGTAGGCTTAGCATGACGCCTTTGTGATTGTTAATGAATCCCAGGGGTAGTGTCAGAATTCGTATACATAGTCCATGTTACTGACTCATCAGGCAACATACTTGTTGATATTTAAAGATCAAAAGGCTTCAAGTCCCCCACCAGGTACTTGGATTAGTTTTGCAGTACTGATTTTAAAATGCGGTGCAAGGGTGGTACTACATTACTGAATATGATGTCCTTCAGATAAGATGTTAAACTGATGTCCCCTCTGTCTGGGTTGATGGGAACTCAGGTGGATATAAAAGATTCCATGCCTCTTATCAATAAAGAGTAGGAGTTCTCTATGTTTATTCACACACACACACACACACACACACACACACACACACACACACACACACACACACACACACACACTCACACACACATGCACATATTTGCTTCATCACTTCTGATGTAACCACAAATGCAGTAACAACATTCAGAAATGAATGTCAGTATTGTATTGTATTTGTGGTCAGAGCTGAAGCACTTTATGTGTGATATTTTAACTGCAGCAAGCTAATTGTTATATTTGTAGCAAGCAGTTTGCTACAGTCTTAAAGTTATGCCTTCTTTGGCTCTTCAAGTTTAAGTGGAGGAGGGTGGCAGATCAGGGAATGGTAAAATGATGCCAGATAACCTAGTTACAGTTCTGACCCATACACTGTAAGAAAACTGAATCTTCAGTACGTTCTGGTATCACAACTATGAGCTCAAGGTCAGTACCAGCAAATTTAATATAGTACTCTTTGATAAACAAGAACATCCCTGCACCTGCCACATAAAAGATACCACTCAAAGTTGATATTGTTATTATGGGCCTAGTCCTAAGCGTATTGATTGACAATTAAGTCTTATTTGACCATCATGTATCAGCTATTGTCAGAAAGTTATTCCACCTAGCCCAGCTAATTACTAAAGACATATCTTTCATATTCAGGGAAGTTACTGGCCCCATGTATTCATCCCTAAGTAGACCTATAACAGAATAGAATGCAGCAATCCAAATACTGTTCCTGTTTAGAAAGACCACAGTACTTCTTAACAAAGAGAATCTTGAGTATGAGCTCCGTAAGTTACACAGTTGGACTAGGAACCTTGTCAGTTTATTCCATCTTCTATATGCCTATTATCGTTGTGAACAAAGGGTAACTGAATGCAAATATAAACAATATAAACAATTACATAAGAGCAAGATTACAAAAAGTTACAGCTACTGAAACCAGTGACTAGTTCTTGTCTAGCCTGTTGTCTTTAGCTGTAAGTTCTTAAGTCATCACTTCCCTTCCTCCCACTCTCATTGATTACGTTCAAGGGCAGATCACCTCTTTGAAGCATACCTTACCTTAGGGAATGTCATCTATGAATACCCTCCCCCTCAGGGTGACCATACCCATCCTTCCCTTTCATTCTGCATGTTGCTTCAGCCATGATATCAAACCTGGGTCACCTGGGCTGTAGTCAGGGTTTTACCCCTCTATACCACTGAAGTGGCCTACAGAATATAAGTGTTATTTTACATGGCTGAACAAACCTGGTGTGAGTCCAAGGTACTTCACAGATATGTTTTTTTATGTTGCTGCTACTTCACATAGAAATTGTTTTTATTTTGTTATTTAACTGAAAGCTCATGTATTAAATGGATGAATTTTGTTGCAATATAAACTCAAATTGTACTTTACCAATCAGACATTTTACATAGGCCAGTGATTCAATTACACACAGAATTTTGCAGGACATATTGTACAGAAACAACACACATTCACAGTCTGATTGACAAAACAATCAGCTAATTATATAAATAAGTGATGCAGTTCAAAGTCATATAGCCAAAGCAAGACTCAATCATACAGGGTGACAAAAACTTCATTTATTTTCCTGTGCTAAGCCAGGTCCATCACATTTTAAGGGATAACTTTATGGCCAATGTACCCACGCTTAATATAATGAATCCTAAGATAGTTATACCATAGGGAAAAAGGGCATTCTTCTATAGCAGTTGATTCTGAGTACTTTGACAGACATCCATACTCTGTTGCACACACACACACACACACACACACACACACACACACACACACACACACACACACACACATGCACACACAAGTGCAAAGAACATGCATATGCATGCACTCACATACACAATTAAGCATGCATTTAAAAACACACATATACATACAAGATCACTTATCCGAAGACATAGTTGCAGCCACATCTTCGGACTCATAGGAAATCTATGTTTTTCCATTAGTTTTCAAATTGGAAACTATAGCTGTGCTTAATAAAATGAAAAGTGGTCAGCAGTACAGAAAAACTGCTTTAATAAACTACTTTTGGCAACATGAAATCCACAGAAAGTTTACTTTGAGGGTAGTAAATGATACATTTCCAGAAATTATTCCACACATTAAAAATGTCTGTATCTTATTGCAATTTATTTGGAAATCATTAAGTAGATTCACTTAAGTAATGACATTTTTATTGTTCTGTTTTGTATTGCTATCTGGCTGAATTATTTTGTTATGTGTTGATGTACTATTGAAGTTGATGAACATATGAAAGTGATTTATCACACAAGTCATATCATTCCAGCAGATCTTTCACTGAGAGGTTTGTTGTTTTGCATTATATTGCATTTATTAGCTGACAATGTTTGATGGTCAGTGGATCAATAGACAGCAGTACTGAGTGTAGTACAATACAGGACAAATTATTTTCGTTAGTACAGGAGTGTCTTTTTCTTATAAGTTTTTCAAGTTCCAGATGTGCCATTTTAATAAACCTGTTACTCATTTTCTTACTCTTCTGTACTTTTATTTATCTAATATTCTTTGTTTGTTTGTCTTTTCGGCTTTTCCCGGTTAAGGGTTGCCACAGTGGAACTCCGGTCCGCTAATGATTGGCAGTCGATTTTTATGGTGCTGAGTTGCCAGCCCGACGCTCAACCTTCAGCGAAGACACACCCATTCACGCATGTCTTTCGGAGGCCACTCATCCGTGGGGAGGACATGCAGACTCCACACAGAAGGCACTCCAGCCGAGAATTGAACAGGAGAACCTCTTGCGGTGAGGCAACAACGCAACCGCTGTACCACCGCGGACACATCTAATATTCTTAGTGTTTCCTTCTATTCTTCCTTCTGTCAGTACCAGCAATGCTCTTTAATGAGTCTATGTCCTGCTGAATTAACATCCTGTGAAGAAAGCCATATTTTGTTCATCATTAGCTGCTATTGTAAAACCATTTGCAGAATTCACAGACTGCAGTCATGCAATACTTGTTAAGCACCCAAGCCATCAGCTCAGTTATTGAGGCATTGCTTCATTGCCTCTGCTTTTGGATGCTTAACTCATCTGTGCACCAAGTGGTCTCTCCTTCCTCTGTATGTCTGAATCATCAGATTTAACACTGTTAAAGTTCTTTGCTTTTTGCTGCTTCAAAGACATGAATTTAATTTTCCATTATTTAAGAATCGATAGCTTTAAGTTATGCAAGAGGTTGCAGATTATTTTTTAATGTGGTGATTGTTTATGCAGCTTTCTTTTTCCACAGGGCTATGAGACTATAGATATGCAATTAGCTGAAACCCTAGATAATAGGTTTTGATGAAGTGCTTGTAAGTAAAATATAACTAGAACAATTAGACATAACAGCTGAGATAGACTAGTACTCTTCTTGTCTTTCTGATAATGCATTTGTATGCTTTGGCAACATTGCTTGTTTGTATCACCCCCTCGGCTGCTGATTTTTTCTCTCACTCTTATGGATAACATATTTTTGTAGCATCTGTTGCAAAGCAGAGATTAATTCTAAGTACTGTGCTCTGAATGATATTTTTCTCCCACACCTCCTCCACTTTCGCACTTTCACTGTACTGTACTTTCATTTTCACTGTACTGCCATGAACCCCTTCCTTTAGGATCACTTCCCTTCCTGTTGATGAGTAAATGCATGCCATATCCCTAATGAATTGTGGACACCCCCTCATAAGGGATAGAATATCTTGTGACATCTTCCTTGTGACATTAGTCATTCTTATTCAAGGCAGGGTTATCACACTGGGACCATATATGTTACCAAGTAGGTAGAGATGGTCTTAAGTATGGAGGCAAGATCCTATCCAGTTCAGAGCATATGTATGCTGCCATGAACATCATCACACAGGTGAGCATCTACTCCAGCCCCTCCCCCCAACTACTGGAAAAATGGTAGCATGCTTTGTGATACAAAACTGTGAACAGAACCCCAAATGCCTCCCCTGGATGGATAGCTGACCCGAGCTCCTCATTCCCATCTCCACCGACATGACTCTCTACTGTTCAATCAGCTAAGGAAACATGGGTTGTCTGCATCAGACACAGGTATCTATCACTCTATGCCACAGGGCTGGGCATGACTAATTGTTTTTTAAATGCGTAATTAACTGTTTGTTGCTTGGCAACCAGATGCATATATTGATCCAAATGATCCTTGACCTGAGGTGGCAATAACATTTAATGGGAAGCATTTGGCTAAGAAACTAGATAAACAATTCTACATGACAAATGTCAAAAGTGTTTTTTGCAATGCAATGAGGAAGAAACCAGTGCTGAGGAAATGTTATATGAGATGAAGTTTCACCTTGAAAAGTTGACAAAAGAAGATGGAACATATACCTTTGTATGAGATTCTCTGTATTTTAGCCACTAAAAAAGTAACAGCTATTTCATGAGCACCTATTATTGCCAGAAGACACTGGTGACAAATTTTTACACATATTGTACATAGTTTTCTACCACAGAACAAATTAATTTTCCATTGATGGAACCCAAAAATTCACTTCTGATAAAATACTTGAGTAGTAAATGGGATACTAACTCCTGTATAAGGTCATGCAACATCTTTGTATTTGAAACATTCTCCAATGATATTTCACAAAACAAATAATGCAACATGTTCCTGATGAAAATACTTCTATTAACTTCATTAATTCTTGCCCGATACACCTTTTTGCATCCTTCTGTAACAGTTCAGAAACTGATGATTGCACATCTTATTACTGCTAATAGTGTCTGCTACTGTGAGGTTTCATTGTATCTTGTTACATAAAATAATAATGCATATTGGACCTGAATGCATTTTTCTACATGGATACTTTTTTGACATCAAATTGTCTTCTGGCAGCATTAGGTCCTTATTCAGGAGTGACCTCTTTACATATTTTATACAATATGTAAAACTTTTCTGCTGGTAGATGGAATTATACAAAATACATAAAGGAGTAGACAATATTGTTTTGTATTTATGTGAATAAAATATAATGCAAAAGATTTAGTACACATTTATGATGCTGAGGACAGAAAAAAACATAAAAGGAAATGGATATTTGCATTAGCAAGGATCACCTTAGCAACAATATACCTCCTTCCTTCTCTATTATATGCATCCTTTATTCTTACAAATATCAGTACTACATATAAAACGAAACTAGCCTCCTGCTACTACAAAATACTTAAATATGCACCAACCACCTTTATGAAACACACCACTGCCTAGCATTAAAACAATTAAACTAGCTTGATCTCCCAAACCAGAAGGCATACAATTAATCATTGCCCATAACCTATTGTACTCTCCAGAGAAATGCTCAGCATTACAAAATGGTCTACTGTACTATTCACCCACTAGAGACCTTCACTCTCGCAATAAACTCTTACTATGTATCAGTAACACACTCAGCACTGATGGAGACTCTCTCTGCTCTCATTATATGTCAAAACTATGGAATGAAATCCCCAAACAGTTAAAAACAGACAGAAAATGTAAATAGTTCAAAACTTTGTTTAAACGGCACCTACATATGCCAAAGATGGCTCTGTCCTTCCTGCTCACCTGGCTAACTTTCCACTCTTTTCAGGTGAGATCTGAGACATTTGGCCAAGCCACCAGGGAACTTCTCCTGCTCTTTTTTATGGTAAGTGCCTTGTTATTTTTTTACATTGACCTAAGCTATCACCAACTCAGGCATACGGGACCTCAGTTTAATGTCTTATCCAAAGGATGGAACACTCAGGAATAAAGCACCTCCCTCATGCTGCACTGCAGTGTAAGTATAATGTACCTGGCATGGGAATAAAACTCACAGTGTTCCAATGTTCCAGCATCAACGATGAGCGTACCCGCTAATGAGCCACTGACACTTATCTGAGACTGACTACTGCTACATTACGGACCCCCTGCAACACAGCACTTCAGCATTGCCAAAGCGTTGCCGTTTTTCTGCTTTGTTGTGGAGTGTAAGACTGATGGGGGTGGGATTTTGTCTGCTGTTTAGCAACAGAGCTACCAATTATTTAGAACATTTTATAGTGAGAGAGAATGTATGGTATGGGTTTTTAGACTGCCGTGTTAAAAACCTTTTGTTTGCTTATTTGTACGGAGACTTAGCTTTTTGCTGCCTATACTTGATGAAATCTGCTCATTCCCCTTTTTAAATTGTTTAGTTTTCTAGAATATTTTATAATGAGAGCGAGAATAGAGAGTATGAAGTTTTTAGACTGTTATGTTAAAAGCCTTGTGTTTACTTTTTTGTACAGAGTATTAGCTTTTTGCTCACTGCACTTGATGAATTCTGCTCATTTCCCCTTTTTAAATTGTTTAGACAAGTTATGGCCAGTTCATTTTGCATCTGTTTAAGCAACTATCTTAGCCAATTAAGGCAACTGTCCCTAATCTATTTTTCCAGTTAATGAGATTTGTTTATTGAGTGTAGCAGGAA